>NC_056734.1:513955752-513958252 GCF_019279795.1 Protopterus annectens | reverse complement strand
CCGAACAGTGTTTAAGTTTGCGCCTATGAAGGTAATAGACTGGCAGGGCGATAAGGATGACTTTTCAAGTTGACTGAGATGCCCAAATGAGAACAAAGGTCTATTGTGTAATCCCTGGCTTGTATAAGCTGATGCCTGGTGGTGGCTGACAGGAGCCAGACGCCGAGATACGGAAACACCTGGAATCCTTAACGTCTCAGGTGAGCCGTGACCACTGCCATGCATTTGGTGAACACTCTGGGGGCTGTAGTGAGACCAAAGGGCAGGGCTCTGAACTGGAAGTGACTGGACCCCAGCCAAAGCGGAGAAATCTCCTGAGCGTCTGTGAATTTTGATGTGATAGCACGATCCTGAAGATCTATTGAGTTAACATCCAGTTGTCCTTCTGTAAGAAGGGCAGAATTGACTGAAGAGTGACCATTCGAATCTTGTCTTCCTGACAGACTTGTTGAGTCTGCTGAGATCCAATATTGGTCTCCAGTCTCCGTCTTTTTGGGGACCAAAAAGAACCTTGAGTAGATTCCGGCCTCTGAATGGTCTATTGTAACTGGCTGAATGGCTCTTTTTTGCAGTAGTTTTGCGATTTCTAACTCTGCAATCTCCCTTAGACCGGGTGGTACATCTGGAAGGGAACTTGAGGGGAAGGGACTTTCCTCGAAAGGAATTATGTAACCCTTGGATATGATCGACTGTACCCATCTGTCTTGAGTGAGGGAATGCCAGGCTTCTGGGTACAGTGATAATCTTCCCGACTGCCTCCAAGGAGGGACAGCCGGGCAACACCTCAGGGATGCTGAAAGGGCTTATCAGAGAGGCTCCCCAGTTTCCTGGTTCTTGGACCCCTCTGCCTCTAGAGCTGCGTCTGTTGTTGTTACCCCTCTGCCTCTAGGGGTAAACTGACCACGTGAATCCGGCGTGACTCCTTGGGATTTACGGAACCACATCTTCCCACCCTTCTGTCCTTTGGGATAAGGCCTAGAAGGGTGGAAAAACGGACTCCAACAGCAGAAAGAGTCTTGCCATCCTGCTCACACCTGGTCAAGGTCTCCTTCACCTGAGGGCCAAACAAAGCTGACCCATCAAAGGGAGAATTTGTGAAGGACGCCAAAGGGATCCATAAAATCACATAGCCGCATCCAGGCTTGGCGCCTAAGAGCCACACCTGTACCTGCGGCTCTACTACCCATCCGCAGCATAAGATATTAGCCGCATGGAGGAGTTAGCTATGGAATTGAGGGTTCCTAGCTGCGGCAATCTTTTCTTGAGCCCCTGCAGCTGTAGGATCCTGAACTACTTCTCCCAGCTCCTTCAGGATATCTCTGGAGTCTGGTGAAGTGACAAAGATAATTCAGCGAACGCATAGCAAAGGTCGCTGAGGAAAACATCCGCTTGCACCTATCCATGGTCCTAGAGTCCTTATTAGGAGGATGGACGGGCACGGAAGGATCTGCAAGTTCCTTTTGGTGGCCGCAGCCACCACCATGGCATCAGCGGGGACACCCTTGGTAAGGAATTGTTTGTCACTAGGGGCAGTGATAAATTTAGGCCTCCTAGGGACTGGCTCTCTGAGTCAGGAGCTGTCCACGCCTTCGTGCAATAACCTGCATAAGGGGTCGAAGGCGGACACACCCAGGAGGTGGAGGGCCGAGATCCAAACGCCTCTAGGTATACTGACTCATCCTCAGAGGGATTGTTGGTGGGCCAGTTTCCCATCTGTTTCAGAAATTCTAGGATGTCTGAGAAGGAGACATCCTCAGAGGGGATCTAGGGGATCCCTCTGACTCATCAAAGTCAGTATCCGAGTGACAGACTCGGGAGTCTACATGCTTCCTCTTAAAAGTCCTCTTCCTAGGAGGATCTCCCGAAACATCAGGAGAATCCTCGGAAGAGGGGGAAATTCCCAATAGGGAAACCTGAGGCGGAGGATCTCTGGGTCCTGTAGCAAGAGAAGTGGCAGAGATGTCAACAGGTACTATAGAGGGAGGAGCTACGGGAACAGACTGCTGACTGATACCAGTGGCCAGTACACTCTTCATTACCTCGAATGCTCCCCTCCCAGGCAGGTCCGAGAGAACCCGCTCCAAAGAGCTAGGAACTTCCGGGACCACTGAAAAGGAAGTCTCCGAGGCAGATGTCGGAGCCGAGCTCACCAAGGCCGAGGCTCCAAGGGGAAGAGCGGGCTCGGACAAGGGTCCGATGCCACTCACCCCCTCGGAGGAGACCATGGAAGCCCGACCACCGAATCCCTCTAAGGAAGAGGAGATAAGAGTAGAGGCTGAAGGAACAGAAGGGGGTATCCGTCCTCCAGCCGTAGCAGTAACCATGCCCGAAGACTCCAACTCCAAACTCTGGGGTAGAGTTGAAGGAGGAACTGTAACGGGTGTGGACCAACAGTCGCCTGCTGAGACGGACTGTGTAGCATTTGGGCCAGTACCTGCGACTTGAGTAATCTACTGACCACTCTCTAGGTCATGATCTGACAACCTGGATGACCTTGAAG
>NC_056734.1:513923252-513950752 GCF_019279795.1 Protopterus annectens | reverse complement strand
TACTGTAGATGATGAAGAAGCTTGTTTTCGTCTTGAGCAAGAATCAGGCAATCGTCCAAATAAGGATAAATTTGTATTCCTCTTAACCTTAAGAAGGCTATCACCGGGGCCAGAACCTTTGTGAACACCCTGGGCGCAGTAGATAAGCCAAAGGGCAATGCAGAGAACTGATAATGTAAAGTCCCAGCCAGAAAACGCAGGAATCTCCTGCAACTGGGTCTGATAGGAACATGAAGATAAGCCTCTTTGAAATCCAGAGTTACCATCCAGTGGTCTTTGCCCAACAGAGGCAGAAGTTGTTGCAACGTCAACATTTTGAATTTGGAATGTCCAGGTATGTGTTGAGGATAGATAAATCCAAAATTGGTCTCCAAGTGTTTCCTTTCTTTGGTACAAGAAACAGGCGAGAATAAAATCCTAGGCCCACTTCTGACAAAGGGACCTGCTGTATAGCTCCCATTTGAAGTAAAGAAATCTGTTTGTGAGCCTCTACTCTTTGCTGAGGAGGAACGTCTGGCATGCCTTTGAAAGGAGGCAATGTGTGGAAATAAAACTTGTAGCCTCGGTTTATAATGTCCAGTACCCATTTGTCCTGGGTGACTAAAAGCCAGTTTTGCTTGAAAAGTGCTAACTTTCCTCCCAAAGGAGCTGCCAGACAGGAGGGATCTGGCAGCTGAAGATGCAGGTCATTGGGCCTGTTTACGAAAGGACTGGCCCCTGCCCTCACTTGTAGATGGTGCAGGGGAACTCCACGTTCTAGGCCTGAAAGAACCCTGAGCTCTGCCCCTACCACGTCTAGATCTGCCCCTAGACTGTAAATCAGAAGGGTAAGCCCATCCCTTAGTAGGCCAATTTCTGCTAAACTTAGGGGGCTGCACCTGCAAAAAATCTTTAACAGTCTGCATAGACTTAGCCTTGTCTTCCATTTTCTTTAAAACAGACTCCACAGGCGGACCAAACAAAACTTCTGATTGTAAAGGAGCATCCAAAATTCTAGCTTTAACATGCTCTGACACACTCTGATCCTTAAGCCAGGCGTGCCTGCGAAGAACTGATCCAGTGGCAGCCACCCTGGAAGAAGCCTGTAAAGCATCGAAACCACACTGCAAGGAATGCTTACCCACCTGATCAGAGGCATGAACCAACTCCTGTAATTCTTTACACTATGCCCTCTGCTAAAGCATCTACCTTAGATTTTGAGTAAGGAGAAAATTCTGGTACTTTAACATATTAAACTGGCAATTCAAAGCCCTCATTGCTAGAGTGGAGGAGGTGTACACTTTTTTACCCCACCTATCCAAAGCTCTAGATTCGTTATCCATAGGAACTGGATTCTTTACAACAGAAGCCCTGACTCCCTTAGGTCCCTGACTAATAGTTTCTGGATCAGCCCTTGGGCTCTTATACAGATATTTATGAGCCTCAGGCACCCTGTAATACCTATCAGGTTTAACTGGCGCAGGAGGCAGAGAGTCTGGATTAAGGGAAGCCTCAGAGAAAACATCCTGAACAACATCCAAAACAGGAGATATAGCTAAGGGCCGATGTTGAGGCAAAAACAAAAATTCCCTAAGCCTCTTTCGGGAATCCGAGAAATCCTGACCTTCCCATTTAAAATGCTCCCTCATAGAATGCAAGGTTTCTGAGAAGGAAAAATCCTCTGGAGGAGAAGCAGAAGGACTGGAATCCTCTGCGTCCGAATCTGAATAAGGAGGAAAATCCTGAGTGTCTTCAGCCAAAGACTCTGAGTAATCTGAAACCTGTTCCAAACTTTCCACTTCTGGCTCCACCCTAGGCCTCTTATCTGGAGGGGGCATAGAACCCCTGATTAAGGAAATTAAATCTTTTGCCATTTTAAGCATGTTTTTTAGGCACAGAGCCTGCAGAACTAGGACTGACACCTGAGGAGGGCAAACCAGGCCTGCCCTTAGAAGGTACCTTAGAGACTGAAGGAGAAGGCCTAACCACCTTAGGCAAAGAAGGGAGTACAGCAACCTGAGAGGCCCCTTCAGCCTGACCTGACTCCTGTGAGGCCACATCTTGCAAAATCAAAGTCTCCCCCTGAGACTCAGCTGAAACCTCGGCTGGATCTACAGCTTCCAGCGTAGTTTCAGAAGAACCGGCGTCCGGAACGGACGACTCATCCTGCTTGGACCTTAACGACTTATCCTTGCGCTTCTTAGCAGAAGCGGGCGGAGGATCCGACTGCATATTGTAATTACACCGCTTCCCAAATACAAGCCTAGTGCAATCTAACCTACGTTTAATGGTGCGCTTATTAAACCTAGCACAAAAGCGACACCCGACTACGTCGTGCTCAGGCCCCAAACAAGGAATACAAAGAGTGGTAATCCCTATGCGGTATTTGTTTCCCACAAGAAATACAATTATTCACTTTTTCTGACATCCGGAATTAACTGAGGCAAGAAATAACAAAAATATTCCCCAACGGGGTACTTAGCCCAACTTGGTTTCGGTCTGAAACTCGAAATACGAAAATTTCAGAACGCCGAACGGCACTTGCAAACGCTGCTTCTGCTTCTGACCATGCGGCAAAAAAGACTGAGGATATGACGTCGGTCATGCGCTTTAATA
Organism: Protopterus annectens; assembly: GCF_019279795.1. Classification (NCBI taxonomy): domain Eukaryota; kingdom Metazoa; phylum Chordata; order Ceratodontiformes; family Protopteridae; genus Protopterus; species Protopterus annectens. The sequence continues at coordinate 513,948,157 of NC_056734.1, read as the reverse complement.
CCGGGACGCACTGACGTCAGATCTGAGCGCCCATGACCGACGCCAGCCTAATACTTTGGTATTCGGGCCGACCGAGGACAGCGGACTACCCACAGGTTATGACTGCAGCAATGTGAGATGAAGAACATCTGCAGTGGCAAAGCCTGCCCTGGATTTAAAGTGTGGCAGATGATAGTGCTTTGTAAAGGTGTGCACTGAACTCCAAGTAGCAGCCTCTAAAATGTCCTTGGTTGGTACTTCCCTGAGAAAGACTGCTGAAGTGACTGCAGCTCTGGCTGAATGTGGCCTACTGCCCTTAGGCACTGGCTTGTCATGGTGCAAGTAGCACAAATGAATGCAGTGGCCTATCCACTTTCAAATAGTCTGCTTTGAGATGGCCTTTCCTTGTGATCCTGTAGCATATGCCACTAGTAGTTGCTATGTCTTTCTGAATACTTTGGTTCTGTCCAACTAGAATCTAAGCTGTGTACATCCAAAGAATGCAGAATTCTCTCCCCCTTGTTCTGTGGATTTGAATACAAAGTTGGCATATGACTAGTTTGGTTAATGGCCACACTGGACACCACCTTAGGCATAAATGTTGGGTTTGTCCTAAGAGACCCTGTCTGGATAAAAAATGATGAAAGGTTCCACAGCCATGAGTGTCTGTAGCTCTGAAACTCTTCTTGCAGATGTTATTGCTAGGAGCAGAGCTGCTTTCCAAGATAAAACTTTTATATCAGCATTAGCAGCTGGCTCAAAAGGAGGCAGGGAGAGTTTTTTCAAGACATAGTTGAGATCCCATGCAGGCATTGGTGATCTCCTTGGAGGCCTTAATTTTTTGGCTCCTCTGAGGTACTGTTTTAATAAGGGATGAGACAAATTGGGGGAACTGTATTGTAATGAGCCGAAGTGGCAGAGGCATGAATTTTAATTGATGAGACAGGCCTTTGTCCAGCATCTCAGTTAAGTATTGCAAAATCTGAGGAATATTTGGTACAGCTGTATCAGATCCTTGTGCCTGGTTCCAGGCACAGAATCTCTTCCATTATCCAGCATAAGACTTTCTAGTACTAGGCCTTCTGGCCTCCAAAATGACATCCATCACAGCTGTAATGAGAGGTGAGCTTTGTATGACTACATTACTCACCATGCTACCAGGTTTAAAGTCCTGAGTTGGCTGTGCAGGATCAGATTGTTTTGATGGGACAGTAGAGGAGGTATTTGAGGTAAGGTACAAGCTTGGCATTGAGACAAGTTCTTTAGGATTAGAAACTAGTACTGGCGGGGCCAGTCTGGGGCAATCAGTATCATCTTTGGCTTCTCCTGTCTGACCTTTACGAGTACCTTGTGGAGGAGAGGCAGTCAGGGAAAGGCATATACCGACAGGTTTTACCAGCTGAAAGATAGGGTGTCCACTTTCCATGCTTGCCTGTGATAAGTCCTTGTGCAGAATCTTTTTAGTTGGTAGTTGTGAGGAGAGGCAAATAGATCTACGTCAGGGCATCCCCTTTTCCTTGTTATGCTGAAGACTTGTGGATCCAGATGCCACTCGTGGTGATCCATGAGGTTTTTGCTTAGTCTGCCAGAGTATTTTTCCTTCCTGGCAGGAATTGTGCCTGCAGATGTACTTGGTAAGTTAGTGCTGTGTTCCACAAAGTCATTGCTAGTCTGCAAAGGGGGTAAGAATGTGTGTCCCCCTGCTTGTTTATATACTACATGACCATGGTGTTGTCATGGTATCAGTAGTTGTCCCGGATGAAGTAGGTCCTTGAAGGCTGTCTGGGCATTCTGAACAGCTAGCAACTCGCACTGTTATGTAGATGCATTTGGGTTGAGGACCATGTGCCCTGAATGCATCTTCCTGCCATGTGGGACCTCCAAGCATAATCTGATGCATCCGTTGTGTCTGCCTGGCTGGGGGTAATGTGAAAGGCTGTCCCTAGTTTTGGTGACAAGCTTAAGCTTTTGCCAACCATCAAAACTTCTGTTGTAGGCAGGGAATGAGAATAATAATAAGTTATGTACTCACCATAATGTTCCATCTGAGTAGGTAAATTTCATTTGTCAGCAACCTATGGGTCTTCGGATTCGAGCCGGCAGTTTCCAGCAGCACAGATCCGAGGTCCAAGCTCCTCCCCCTACCCATAATCCCCTACCAACCCTACCTGACCTGAGATCAAGTTTGCCCACAGCTAGATAAGCATACAAAAATCACCCGCAAAACTAGCTACATACCCTTGCCATAAGGAAGGTAACATCTCAAACATCTGAAGGTCGGGGGGGGGGGGGGGTCGGTTGCTGACAAATGAAGTTTACCTACTCAGATGGAACGTTACAGTGAGTACATAACTTCTTAATCTGAAGTAGTTAACTTCATTTGTGCATCAACCTATGGGACAGAGTCCCCCAGCTACCTAAATCTTGGGCATTCCTCAAGGAAGGATGTTCCGAAGCACTGCAGAGCCAAAGGATGCTCTCCCTCTGGAGACCATATCCAGCTTGTAGTGATTAATGAAGGTATGAGACGAAGCCCATGTTGCTGCTGAGCAGATATCATCCGAGAGTCTGGAACGAAAGGCCACAGAGGTAGAGATAGACCGGGTAGAGTGGGCATGGACTCCTAGAGGTGCAGGACGACCAGTCCTTTCATATGCCAACAGAATACACAGAGAAATCCATCTGGACAGTGTGACTTTAGAAACAGCCTTTCCCAAGTTAAATTTGGCAAAGGAAACGAACTGATCTGATTGCCTAAGACCAACTGTTGTGTAAATAAAAGCGCAGTTGTCTGTGCACATCCAAAGAATAACTTATATTCCTCTTTGTTCTGGTAGTTGGGAAAAAACGGGTAGGTTAATGGACTGATTAATATTCGATTCGGATGCAATTTTTGGAAGAGAGGAGGGACTGGTCCTAAGGTAGACTGTCTTTGTGGAAGGACAAATAAGGTTGTTTTGCACAAAGGGCTTGAAGTTCAGAAACCCTTCGAACCGAGGTGATAGCTACAAGAAAGGCAGTTTTCAATGATAAAAATTTTAGATCTACTGAAGCTGCAGGTTGGGGGGGGGGGGGGGGACTAAGTGCCTGCAATACCAAAGTTAAGTCCCAAGGAGGGACTGCTTCCTTCACCGGGGGTCTGAGTAGGAAAGTACCCTTCAGAAAGGCCTTGCATAACTTAGAGGAGATCAATGGTCCAAGGTCACTTCCTATGTGGTAGTGAGAGATAGCCGCCAATTGAACCTTGACTGTAGAGGAGCTGGTGCCCTGATCAAAGAGTCCTTATAGGAAATCTAACACCACAGGCAAGAGCTGTGAAAGGATCTAAATCTCTGCGCTCCACCCAAATAGAAAAACGTTTCCATTTGCCATCATAGACCTTTCTGGTGGATGGCTTGTGCGCTGCCACCAGAATAGCTTTGACCTGGGAAGAGATACTAGGAGTCCTAGCTAACCTTGGAACTGGATCAACCAAGCTGTGAGCATGAGGTTGTCCAGGTTCGGGGTCGGAAGATGTAATGGATGGGATATGAGATCCGGAGGTCTAGGTTAGAAGATCGACAGCCGACATCACCGACAACGGATTAGCGGGCGCCAGATTGACACTCGGAAGACTGACGCTATGGATGAAAATGCCGACGCCAGGGATAGTGACTTGGAAAGAAGGCTGTGTGAGTATGCGGTGGTGACGGACGTCAGGGTGCGAGTAAGGTAAGTGTGGATAGTGACAGTCTGTGGGGATAGGGGTGGGTTAAGTGAGTTAGGGCGCGGGTTAGGCAAGTGTGCGGTAGTGGTATTTTTTGGGTTAGGGGCGGGTTAAGTGAGTTAGGGTTAGGGCGTGGGTTAGCTGAGTGTGTGATAGTGACGGACCTTAGGGTAAGGGTTTGGGTTAGGGTTGTACATAGTTGTGTGTGAGGTTTAGTGTGGGTTTGTGAGGATTTTGGTGTGCTTGTGTTCTGTGTGTGGTTTTTGGATAGGGGATGTGTTTTGTTAGTTGATTGTTGTTACTGTGGTGTGTGCAGTGTATGGGGTTTCGTGTTTGTGGACTGTCTGTTACTTGTTTGTCGGGCATGTGAGGTGTCGTGGTTATGGTTTGTCGATTATGTGGTGTCGATGTTTCTGTTGTCGGTGAAAGTAGCTGTCGATGTTATAACCTAGAACCAATCCGAAATGGGATCCAGAATCCAGGGAGGATTCACTAGTTGAGACCAAAGATACGGGAACCAAGCCTGGCAAGGCCAGAATGGGGCAATGAGGATCATCTTCCGCAATAGACTGGCTTTCTGTAGAAACTTCAACATCAGCGGAAGAGGAGGATAAGCATAAAGGAGACCGGGGGGCCAAGCATGCACCAGAGCGTCTCGTGGGGATTCCCCGGGTGGGGGAATTAGAGCGAAGTAGTTGTTGCATTTCGCATTTGAAGGAGAGGTGAAAAGATCGCAACAAGGTTGACCCCAAATGGAGAATATCTGCTTCACTACTTCTGGGTTCAGAGACCACTCGTACGGCAAGAGGATGGTGCGACAACTTGTCTGCTAAAACGTTGGACCGTCCCGGAATGTGCGTTATGAGAAAGCGGTTGGTGGAAATCGCCCATTCCCACACTCTAATGGCCTCTCGACAAAGGGGATAAGACCTGGTTCCTCCCAAAGGGGATAAGACCTGGTTCCTCCCAGTTTGATTTACCAGACCACTGCCATGTTGTCCGTCTGGATTGCAATCGTTCCTATGGGAAGAAAGCTCTGTAGTGCTTGCAACGCCAAAAGCACCGCCCTCATCTCTAGGACTTTGATATGCAGAGAGGTCTCCATGCTGTTCCACGTGCCTTGGACTGTCCTGCCTGCACAATGCCCCCCCCACCCGAGGCGAGAGGCATCCGTGGTCACCATGGTTAGGGGAGGGAACATAGAAAAGGGGCGCCCCTTCTTGAGGACCGGGGATTGGAGCCACCATAAGAGGGCCTTCCTGCAAACCCTGCTGAGGGGAATAGGGTGGTACAGGGGGAATTGCAGAAAAGACCATTGAACTTGAGTCCATTGCAGGACTCTTGTTCAGACGCTTCATCGGCAATAGGTTGATGGTGGCCGCCATCGAACCCAAAGCCCTCAGGCCAAATTCCATCTGGGGTAGGAGGATGGCCCGCACATGGAGTCCTAAAGTCCGCACTATGTCTGGAGTTGAGGGCTAGATGCCTGTTTGTGTCCAACCTGGCTCTGATGAAATCTATGGTTGGAGTTGGAGAAAGGGAAGATTTCTCTACATTGATAGTGACCCCACAGCCGGGTCGCTAGGTGAAGAAATGAGTTTCTGGCTGCGCAGAGTAAATGCCTTGTGGGGGCGGTCAGCAGCCAGTCATCCAGGTATGGGAAAACCTGAATGCCCTGCAGTCGCAGGTGGGCTGCTTTCACCGACAGAACTTTGGTGAACACCCTGGGGGCTGTGGTGAGACCAAAGGGAAGGGCCCTGAATTGGTAATGGCTGGTTCCTAGCCAGAAGCAGAGAAACCTCCTGGATCATCTGTCCATCAAAATGTGGTAGTACACATCTTTGAGGTCTATAGAGCACATACATTTCTCCCACAGGAGGGGGAGAATGGATTGAAGCGCGACCATCTGGAACTTTTCCTTTGTTACGGACAGGTTCAAGAGGGATAGGTAGAGGATCGGTCTGAAGTCCCCAGTCTTTTTTGGCACCAAAAAGAACCTGGAGTAAAAGCCTGATCCGTACTGGTCTGGGGGGACGTGCTGGATGGCTCTTTCTAGCAGCAGCTGGATTTCCGCAGCTGCAGCCTCCCTCTGCTCGGGTGGGACGTTGGGGAGGTGTCTGGGATTGCGAGGGAAATGAGACAATGGGATCTGGTAACCTCTGGATATGATGCGAAGCACCTACTGGTCGTGATGGACTCCCAAGATGCTAGGTGCCTCGAAGCAGCCCCCGACTGCCTCCAGAGTGGAGCAGTCGGGTAACCCTTCAGGGCTGTTGCGTGGGCCGGTCAGAGAACGGTTCTCTGAACCCAAAGTTCTTCGGGCCCTCTCTGCCTCTACGGCAGCGTCCACCCTGTCCTCTGCCCCGGAAGGACTGGGGGCCCAGAGCGAAACGGGGCTGTTGCAACTTCTGGAACCACATCTTCTTCTGTCCATTTTGGTTCTTGGAAAAGGACCTCTGGGTAGCAGAGAAGTGGACTCAGACGGCAGACGTCTTCCCGTCCTAGCTCTGGACTAAGGTATCTCGTACGGTTTTGCCACAGAGGGCAGAACCATCGAAAGGGGCATTAGCGAAAGACACCTTAAAGGGTTCCGTGAAATCAGTGGCGGAGTCAGGCCTGTCGCCTCATAACTACGCCTGCTCTGCTAGCTCTAGCGGCCCCTTACGTGGCATTGGACAGTAGCCGGATAGGTGTTCGAAATGGACCCAAGAGTGGCCATTCGGGAAGAGTACAACTTTGTCCTTAGCCGGCATGGACTCCGGGGGCGACACGGCATACTCTGATAAGGTCTCGCTGCAGTCGTATGACATGTGCCATGTAGCTCAGTGACCTCACTGAGAAGGTAGCTATACTAAAAACCCGCTTCCCTAAGCGATCCACAGACAGACTCCTTGTCTGGAGGATGGAACGAAGGACTCTCCTGGGTTAATTCCCTTTTAGTGGCCGCCGCCACCAACATGATATCTACAGGGGTTCCCTTACTCCAGTGTGATCTGTCGAAGGGTGGACTGATTATTTTATCAGGTCTTTTTGGGACTGGCTCCAGTGTCAGGCTCCTTCCACGCCCTGGTAGTGATCAGATCTACCAGGGGGTCAGCTGGAGGGGACACCCAAGAGGTAGACTGGCCTGCTTCAAACGCCTCCAGAAACAGATTCGTCCGAGGTAGGCTTTGGGGCAGACCACCCGCCCCACAATCCTGAGCATCTCCATGGTCTCCAAATGAGACATCCTCGAGGGGTGATCTTGGGGAACCTTCCCCTTCCTCCAAATCTGTGTCCTCGGTCAAGGACTCAGGGGAGTCCAACTGCCTCCTCTTGCACTTGCGCTTGTGAGGAACCTCCTCGGGGGGGGGCTGTCAGAGACCTCACCAGCAACATCATGTTCCAACGGAACGACCTGGGACATTGGAAAAGGCTGTCCCTGGGACTGGTTGACTGAAGTCAGACCCATCTGAGATGGAGTGCAGGGTGGAGCCGTAGCCAAGGCCATGGGTCTGGAATCCCTCGACAGAACCCTCTCCACTAAGTCAAATGCCGAAGGAGAGACGCTCTCTGGGATCCGAGAGCAGACCCTCCCTCGGATCCAACAGGCGGATCGGGGCCGGAGCAGACTGTCAGATCTGAAGGTCCAGTATGCTCCGACCTGGGCAGAGCTTTAGGTACACTGAAAACCTCAGATCCGAGGCTCAGCTCTCTGCAAGGAGAGTTCGGATCCGAAGAAAAGGGACCCGACAAACTCTAGGACTGTCGGCACTGAAGTACCAGATACTGTCGGCGCCGACACCACCCCGGCACAGACGCTACCTGGCTCCAAAGTCTCCGAACCTGGGAAGCGGGTCGGAGAAGGAGCAATCGAGGCAAAAAATGGGGTCGAGCTCCCCCCCCCCCCCGGAAGGGAGCGGGGGCAGGAACACTCCCATCTGCAGCTGGGCCTGGAAGAATCTTATCATCCGGTCCAAGTCTGCATCTGTCAGGCTTCGGGTGGATCTGGATTAGGCCACAGAGGCGGGACGGGAGTGCCGCCTCGATGACCTCTACGGGGACCGGGCCTCCTCCTCCGGTCCTGGTGAAAAACAAGGAGACCGGAGCCGAGGGGGGGAGGCTTGGAAGTCCTGGAGGGAGAAGACCGCTTAGCCGGCGGGGCCGAAGAGGCCTTGGCCCACCGCTTGGGGTGCTTCTTCCACTTCTTTCCTGGACTCCCTATCCTCCTGGACCGAAGCGGGAGGTTGAGTCCCAGCCAGGGGAAGGAAGGCAGGAGTGGCAGCCACGGCAGGAGCCACCGTGGGACCGGAAGCCGAAGCAGAGTCCGGGGGCAGCAGTCCCGCCAGAATCGGCTTAGTCCTCTGGTCCTTAAGTGCCCTGGGGTTGAACGCCGCACATATGGAGCAACCTGAAGACAGGTGTCCAACCCCAAGGCACAACACGCACCAAGTGTGGCCATCCGCTGGGGATAGCTTATGGCCACACTCGGTACACTTAAGAAAACAGCTTTTGGGGCCTCCGACATACTGAAAAGAAACACGGTAGGGCCCAACACACAGCACACTCCCTAACGCACTAACGAGGGTGAGGAAGGAAAAACTATCAAGAAAAAATAACAGACTGGTCTAAAATTTGAGGGACCTGTACACAACACACGCACACTTAAGATTACAGAAAAAAGGAGAAAAACAGTAAATTTCTCACAAAAAAACGCTAAAGCCTGGAACTCTGTGATCGAGCTGCTGGATGGAACAGCGGCAAACTAGATCTGAGGTCAGGTAGGGTTGGCAGGAGATTATGGGTAGGGGGAGGAGCTTGGAGCTCAGATCTATGCTGTTGGAAACTGCCGGCTCGGATCCAATACGGATCCAAAGACCCATAGGATGATGCACAAATGAAGTTAACTACTTCAGATCCATTGTTTCCAGGCTGTGGCAATGCTGCATCCAAGCACGTTTTAGGTACCTCATATGCAGTCTTGCATATGGAATTAGTAGGATGCAGGATGCCATGAATCCCAAAGCCTGAAGAATTTTTCTTGCAGATAACTGGGCCCTTGTTGCCAACATTTTGAAATAGGTAGTCAGTTGCCTTTGTCTGGCGTGAGATAAGCTATCTGGGCAGTTGCATTTAAGCTTGCACCCAGGAATATTATCGCTTGAGAGGGTACTAGTTTTGGTTTCTTTTCATTGACTGTGTACCCTAGGCATGTTTGAAGTCTTTTCACAAACACCAGGTGCTGTAGAAGAAAGTTCTTGTTCTCTGCTTGAATGAGACAGTCGTGTAAGTAAGGATATAGTTGTATTCCTCTGTCTGCAGAATGCAATTACTGGTGCCAGGCACTCTGTGAAGACCCTGGGCGCAGCAGATAAGCCAAAGGGCAGTGCAGAGAACTGGTAATGCATTGAGCCAGCTTTGAATCTGAGTTATCTTCTGCATAACTGTCTAATTGGGACTTGCAGGTATGCCTCTTAGGTCTAGAGTCACCAACCAAGCGTTCTTGCCCAGCATGGGCAGAAGCTGCTGCAAAGTCATCTTGAATTTTGGTATATCCAGGAATGTGTTCATAATTGATAGGTCCAGTATTGGTCTCCAGGTTTTGTCCTTTCTGGGTACCAGGAGCAGTCTTGAGTAAAAACCTTGTCCCTGCTCTTGCTCTGGTACTTGTTGAATGGCCCCGATGTCCATGAGGGATGAGACTTGTTTTTGTGCCTCTGCCCATTGATTTTTTGGCAGATTTGGCCAGCCGTTTGCCTTTGGCAGAGTATGGAAATGGAACTTGTACCCTTGTGACACGATATTTAGAACTCACTTGTCATGGGTTATAATGTGCCAATTTTGAGAAAAAAGTGGTAATTTTCCCCCTAAGTGAGCTGCCAAGAGATAAGTGCTTGGTGCAGGGGGGGGGGAGAGTCATTGGGACTGTTTTCTGTATGGTTGTGATTTGCCTTCTCCAACTGTAGAGGTAGAAGCACCCCATTGCTTTGATCTGTAGGAAGCTTGCGTCTGGGATCTGCCTCTAGGGCATCTGGATCTGCCCCTTTGAGGTTTTTCTGACACAGGAAAGGACCAATTCTTTGTAGGCCAGTGTCTACTAAACCTAGGTGGCTGTACTTGTAAAAAAATCTTTGATAGTTTGCATAAATTTAGCTTTGTCCTCCATTTTCTTTAACACCTCCTCTGCCTTAACACCAAACAAAGTATCATGCTGTAAAGGTGCAGTTAATTTAACTTTGACATGATCAGGTAGGTTTTGTTCCTTTAACCAAGCATGCCTCCTAATCAAAAAACCCGTAACTGCAGCCCTGCAGGAGGCCTCCAAAGAATCAAAACCACACTGCAAAGTAGGCTTTCCAACTTGTTCAGCTGCATGCAATAAATCCTGCATTTCCTGGTTTTCTGCACATTCAGAGTTTAAAATTTTCTGTTTAAGCAATACCGTGAGATGTTGCTAATATTTGAGCATATGAAACTGACAGTTTAAGGCCCTTATAGCCAAGGTAGCTGATGTGTAAACCTCCCCCCCCCCATCTATCCAGTGCCCTAGAATCTCTCAGAGGGGGTAGGGTTTTTTTGCAGCGGAAGCCTCAACTCCTTGGGACTCAAACAGTTTCTGGGTCTGCAGCAGGGTTTTTAAAAAGGAATTTATGAGAGTCAGGAACCCTGTAATACGAGTCAGGCTTAAAATGAGCTGGAGGTAAGGAGTCAGGGGTAAGACTAGACTCCGAAAGCACATCTACAATATCCAACAGGTGGAATGGCTAGTGGCCTGGGTTGAGGTACTAAAAGGAAATCCCTGAGCCTCTTTTTAGATTCAGAAAAATCTTGGCTCTCCCAGTGGAAATGCTCCCTCATGGTATGCAAGGTTTCCCCAAATGAATAGTCCTCTGGAGGAGAAGCTGAAGGTATAGATTCTTCAGCATCAGAATCCTCATGGGGGGTAGAGAATATTCCTTATCAGTAGAGGAATCAAAAAAAACAGAAACCGGATCTGAAGATTCATAGTCAGTCTCTTGCCTAGGCGTCTTATCAGGAGGGGGATGGGAACCCCTGATCAAGGTCAAGTCTTCAGCCATTTTGAGCATCTGTTTTTGGGCATAAAGGCCTGTCCACGTGGCTCTTGAGTGCTTCATTGCTTTAGAAGGTGCTTGGGCGTTTGCCTTTGAAGCTGAGGTTGGTTTAATGCAAAGATGTTTAGGTCTGAAAACACCCTCCGAAGCCTGTGCCTGCTCACCGGCTCTGGACCCATCTGAAGGAATAGTATCAGAGGCTCCAATACCTTGAGTTTCCAGTGGCATAGACGACTCCACGTGGGTGTCAGTAGTGGCCTGCGACTCTAAAGTAGCAGGAGTCAGGGGCTGCAAAAGCACCTCACTGAGAACCAGTGACTGGCTTAGGAGAAGCTTAGTCGGTTTTGGGCCTCGGTTGTGTGTCTCTCCTTTTCTTTGCGTTTTTTGTGAACTCCGGTAGTCAGATGGCTATCAGACGACATTTCTGGATAATTAAACAGGCATCCAAAATAGTTTAAAGCAAAATCATACTGACGCTTAATACTGCGTTGGTTAAATCTAGCACAAAACCGACAACCAGCAACATTTTGATCAGGGCCTAAGCAAGGAATACATTAAGAATGAAAGTCCTTATGAGTTATTTGCTTTCCACAAGAAATGCAATTAACTTTTTCTGACTTCGGTCTGGAGCAAGAAAAATGTTTCCCCAACGGGGTACTTAGCTTTATTAAAGACTTCAGATCTGAAACTCTAACGAAAATATTAGGAGTCTGCCGACCAGCACTTGTGAACTGCTGCTGCTTCAGGCACCACACGGCAAGAAAGACTGAAGAAAATTGCATCAGCCGCATCTTTTATACCCCTGACGACCTAACGTCAGGGAAGGGGGGGACAGCAGCAGACGCAGGACCCAGGACTTTGGAATTCAGGCCAACTGAGGGCAACCTGCCAGCAGGCTTACCCAAATGTAATGACTGCACCAGTGAAACACGAAGAACATCTGGTGAAGAGTCAGCATCTTGAATTGTGGAATGTCCAGAAAGGTGTTTAGAGTACACAGGTCCAGAATTGGACGCCATGATTTGCCATTTCTGGGTACCAGGAAAATTCTAGAATAGAAACCTGGTCCCTTTTCCTCTTCTGGTACTAGCTGAATAGCCCCCAGGTTTAGGCGGGAAAGTACCTGTTTCTGAGCCTCTGCCCACTGATTTGGGGGCAGGTCTGGCCATCTGTTTGGAGTTGTCAAGGTGTGGAAATGAAACCTGTACCCCTGGGACATTTAAAACCCATTTGTCCTGGGTTACAAGTTGCCAGTTTTCTGCATGAAGAGCCAGTCCCCCCCGGAAAGTCATTGAGACTGGTTTACCATAGGGAGATGTCTTGTTTCCAGATTTGGAAGCGGAAGCACCCCATTGCTTAGTTCTGAAAGACCCTTGGGACTGAAACCTGGTGCTTTTGGAATATCTGGGTTTGGCTTGAGTGGCTCTTGAAGGAACTGGAAAGGACCACTTAGGCCAATACCTACTAAATCTTGGAAGTTGTACTTGTAAGAAATCTTTCACAGTTTGCATAGATTTAGCTTCATCTGCCATCTTTTTTAAAACTTCAGCCTTATTGCCAGACAGTCCTGCTGCAAAAAAGCATCCAACAATTTTGCATTAACATGATCAGGCAGAGATTGCTCCTTAAGCCAAGCATGCCTTTTGAGCACAGACCCTGTAACAGCAGCCCTGCAAGCTGCCTCCAAAGAATCAAAACCACATTGCAAAGTTTGTTTTCCAACTTGTTCAGCTGAATGCAATAATTCCTGCAAGTCCTTACTTTCAACATAGTCAGAAATCATCATTTTCTGTTTAAGCAGTCCCATGGTATGCTGTTGATATTTTAGCATATGTAATTGACAGTTTAAAGCCCCGATTGCCAAGGCTGCAGAAGTATAAATCTTTTTACCCCATCTATCCAGCGCCCTGGAGCCTCTATCAGAAGGGGTAGGATTTTTAGCAGTAGAAGCCTTAATGCCCTTGGGCCCCTGAGAAATGGTTTCAGGGTCGGCAAAAGGATTTTTGAAAAGGAGTTTGTGGGAGTCAGGAATCCTGTAGTATCCATTTGGCTTACAAGGAGCTGGAGGCAGGGAATCAGGGGCCATACTGGATTCTGAAAACACATCAACAATGTCTAGTACAGGAGATCTAGCCAAAGGCCTTTGCTGAGGAAGGAGAAAATCCCTAAGCCTCTTTTTGGATTCAGAAAAATCCTAACTTTCCCAGCGGAAATGCTCCCTTAAACTATGTAAAGTTTCCCCAAAAGAAATATCCTCAGGGGGAGAAGCAGAAGGAATAGAATCCTCTGCATCAGAGCCCTCATAAGTAGGTATGGACAAATCCTGTTCATTAGAAGAGTCAGAAGAAAGAGTCCTGTTCAGAAGATTCATAGTCAAGTTCAGCCCTAGGCCTCTTAGAAGGGGTGGTTGACTACCCCTGGTTAGAGTAATTAAATAGTCAGCCATTTTGATAATTTGTTTAGGCATATGGGGCCTGAACATGTGGCCTGGGCGTCGGTTTCTTAGACATAGTTCGAGATTTTGGCCTTAAAGTTGAAGTTGGTGTCCGTTTAATATAGAAATCTGTAGGCCTGAATACACCCTCAGAAGCCGGTGCCAGCACAGCTGCTCCGGACCCATCCAAGGTAGAGACATCCACGGGTTCCACAGGTTAAGTATCACGCGGCATACCAGACTCCGAATAAGTCTCAGTAGAGGCCTGCTAATCAGAAGTAGCAGGTATCAGGGGCTGCGAAAGCACCTCAATGAGTACCGGCAAACTGGCGACTGGAAGCATAGTCGGCAGTTTTGGACCTCAACAACCTGTACGTCTTTCTTTGCGTTTTTTCGCTATTCCGGTAGTCACATGGCTAACCAATGTCATTTCTGGATAATTAAACAGAGAACCGAAATATTTAGAAGCAAAAATGTACAGAAGGATAGTGCGCTGATTAAATAAAGCACAAAACCGACAGCAAGATAAGTAGTGGTTAGGGCATAGGCAAGGAATACAGTACAAATGAAAATCCTTATGAGGTATTTGCTTCCCACAAGTAATACAATTACTAACTTTTACTGACATCGGTAAGGAGCAAGAAAAAAAGTTTCCCCAACAAGGTACTTTGCTTTTAGTTGAAAACTTCAGTTCTGAAACCAAATTTCAGGAGTCTGACGACCGGCACTTGCGATCTGCTTCTGCTTCGTGCACCGCGCAGCAAGAAAGACTGATTTAATGGCGTCGGCTGCATGTTTTATACCCCCGACGACCTGACGTCATGGAAGAAGGGACCACAACCAACGCAGGACCCAAGACTTTGTTAATCAGGCCAACTGAAAGCAACCTACCAGCAGATTACCCAAATGTAATGACTGCAACAGTGAAACACGAAGAACATCCTTTGGGTACAAAATACCTATGCACCCGAGGCGAGGGCCTCCCAAGCTTTCAAGTGTGGAGCCAAATTATCCCAGAGACTCCACAACAAAATAGTCAGGCAACTTTTCAGGAACACTGAAAGGACCTCCAAGACAAAGCTCCACAGAAGCCCAGGTTCTGTATATTACATCCATACAAAGTACCCCATGGAAAATACAGTTGTGTACACTTACCATAAATGTAGATAGTAGTCACTGTTCCAGTCATCACATTTGGGTTATCCTGCCAGGGGTAGCCCTCAGTCAGCTAGAATACCAGAGGCTTAGTATTTCTACATTGGCTGCTGTCGCTCGAGAGCTGAGCCCGAGACGCACAAGGGGGATAGAGTGAGGGAAACCAGGACTAAAACAGTGAATACACTATGTACATTTATGGTAAGTGTACACAAGTGTACTATGTTATTCATGTTTCACTGTTGCAGTCATCACATTTGGGTTGATTCCCAAAGCTTAAGAAAAGTGTGGAGCAAGTCAAAAAGACTAGGGGCTAGCTAGAATGCCCTGCAAGACTGCAGTGGCAAAGCCTGCCCTGGATTTGAAGATAGGCAGGTGGTAATGCTTGGTGAAGGTATGAACAGATGTCTGTGTTGCAGCCTCCAAGGATGTCCTTAGTGGGGACTCCTCTGAGGAAAAGATGCAGAGGTGGAGGGTTGATCTGGTGGAATGTTTCATGACCCCCCTTTGGGGATGGTTTCTCCATGCTGTTTGTAGCAGAAATGGATGCAGTGCGCTATCCATCTGAAGATGGAGATATGGCCTTGTCCACTGCTCCTGCAGCAAATCTGACTAGCAATTGATCCAGTTTTTCTAAAAGATTTAGTGCTGTCCAGGTAGAATCTGAGACTGCAGAATCCTTTCCCCTTGACTTGTGGGGGTTAGGCAAAAAAGGTGGGCAAATTAATGGATTGGCTGAGCACCACACTGGACACCACTTTAGGCATGGATGGGTTACGTCCTGAGGGAGACCCGGTCAGCATGGAAAATGATGAAGGGCTCCACAGCCGTAAGTGCTTGTAGCTCTGATACTAGTCTAACTGAAGTGATGGCCAAAAGCAGGGCCATCTTCTAAGAGAAATTTCAACTCTGCTGAAGCTGCAAGTTCAAAGGGGAAGGGGGGCAGGGTGAGCTTTTCCAACACAAAGTTAAGGTCCCAAGTTGAGGTAGAAGCTCTTCTGGGAGCCTTAGGTTGTTAACCCCTCTTAAAAACTGTTTGATGAGAGGGTGTGATAACAGAAATGGCTCTGTGCTGAAATGAGCAAAGATGGCGGAGGCATGAATTTCAATAGAAAGGGTAGACCCCTGTGTAGTAGGTCTGCCAGGTAATCCAGGATGAGAGGTAGGGAAGGCTGTGCCATTCCGACTCCCTTAGCCTGGATCCAGGTAAAAAACCTTTTCCACTTGTTAGCATAGGATTTTCTAGTGCTGGAGCACCTGGCCTCACGTATAACATCTAGAACTTGTTTGCTTAGGCTGGCAGCTTGAGAAGTCAGGGAATAAGCCAGGCTGCCAGGTTGAGGGTCTGGCAACTGGGGATGCATGAACTCTCCATTCCTATGGGTCAGGAGTGTTGGGATCTGAGGTAGGTGCCATGGTGGAAGGAGTGACTGGCTGCGAAGCAGTGTGTACCAAAGCTGGTGTGGCCAGTCTGCAGCAAATCAGGATTGCCCTCTGTTTTTCCCTTATTTTGAGCAGTACTCTTGAAGTGAGTGGTAAAGGGGGAAATGCATACACAGAGGTTTACACACTGGAAGTATAGAACAATCACTTTCCAGGACTTGCTATGAGGTTCCCTAGTGCAGAATTTGCTGAGCTGAAAATTGGAATGGGAGGCAAAGTTGACCTTCGGGGTGCCCCATTTCTGGGTCACAAGGGTGAAGGTTCTGAGGTCTAGATGCCACTTGTGTGGGTCTAGCAGGTTTCTGCTTAAGTTGTCTGCCAGAGAGGCTGGCAGGAATTGTGCTAACAGGTGTAGTTGCATGGCTGAAGCAGTGTGCCAAATGGTCATGGCAAGCCTGCAGAGAGGATAAGAGTGAATCCCTCCCTGCTTATTGATACACCACATCAGTGTGGTGTCAGTTTTGATCAGTAGAGGACCCAGGGAGACCAAGGGTCTGAAAGCTGTCAGGGTGTCCTGTTGAACAGCTAAAGTACAGTTGTGTACATTTAACATAAAGGTAGATGTTAGAGTGTATTCACTGTTGCAGTCATCACATTTCAGTTATCTGCCTGCAGTAGCCCTCAGTCGGCCTGAGTATCAAAGTCTTGGGTCTTGCGCCGGTTGCGGTCTCATCTTCAGTGACATCAGGTAGTCACGGGTATAAAGCATGCAGCAGACGCCATTACATCAATTTTTCTTGCCCCAGATGTCACACACACAACGTTACACCTCCAACAAAAATGCAAATACACAAAAAAGCTTTTAAGCATAGTAAAGGAGAGTAGAGGCATAGCCAAAGGAAGTCTGTGGACTGGAGGGAAGGTAACCAGGACTGCAATGGTGAACACACTAACATCTACATTTATGGTAAGTGTACACAACTGTACTCATGTTCTTTGTGTTTCACTGTTGCAGTCATAACATTTGAGTAGATTCCCAAAGCTAAAGATGGGAGGAGGAATTTGGGTAGCAGTACGAGCAGCTTTAAGGCCCTGCAAGACTGCAGTGGCAAAGCCAGTTCTGGATTTAGAGAAAACTGGCAAATGGTATTGCTTGGTTAAAGTATGTACAGAACTCCAGGTAGCAGCTTCTAGGATGTCTCTGGTAGGGACAACTCTGAGAAAGGCTGTAGAGGTAGATGCAAGCCCTGGTTGAATGGGGTCTAATCCCTTGTGGGATAGGTTTTCCATGGTACTTTTAGCAGAAATGAATGCAGTGGCCTATCCATTTAGAAATGGTTTGCTTTGAAATAGCCTTCCCCTCTGCCCCTGCAGCAAATGCCACCAGTTCAGAAGATTTCCTTTGAGGTTTAGTCCTGTCCAAGTAAAATATAAGTCGTCGGTGCACGTCTAAGGAGTGCAGTATCCGTTCCCCTTTGTTCTGTGGATTAGGAAAGAAGGTTGGCAAATGGACTGATTAACAGCCTCACTGGATACCACACTTTGGGCATGAAAGAGGGATTGGCCCTGAGGGACACCCTGTCCACATTAAAGATGAAGGGCTCCACTACCGTAAGGGCCTGTAATTCAGATACCCTTCTTGCTGAAGTGATTGCTAAAAGGAAAGCAGTTTTCCAAGAAAGGAATTTTAACTCTGTAGTTGCAGCTAGCTCAAAAGGAGAAAGTTTTTCCAATGCAAAGTTAAGGTCCCAGGCAGGAGTTGGGGATCTCCTGGGTAGTCTTAGTTTTTGGCCCCTCTGAGGAACTGCTTGAGCAGTGGGTGAGAGGGGTGGTTCTGTGTTGTAACGAGTTGAAATGGCTGAGGTGTGAATTTTGGAGGAAAAGGAAAGGCACTAGCAAAGCATCTCAGTTAAGTACTAAAGAATCTGAGGTAAACTGGGCGCTGCTGTGGCCATCCCTACAGTTTTGTTCCAGGCACAGAATCTTTTCTGTTTTTCAGCATAAGATTTTCTAGTACTAGGCCTCCTTGCCTCCAAAATGACATCCAACACTTTACTGAAAGATGGTAAAAGAGATAAAGTAATTAGCCAGGCTGCCAGGTTCAGAATTTTAAGCTGGGGGCGCAGAATCTGGCTCTCCTGCTGTGACAGCAGGGTAGGGGGGTCTGAGGCAGGTGCCATGAGGCTAGATTGACACTGTGCAAGAGGGGATACCAGTATTGGTGTGGCCAGTCTGGTGCAATCAGTATCATCCTTGGTTTGCCCTGTTTGATCCTTAGTACTTTGGAGAGGCAGAGGAGGAAAGGCATAAACGGATAGATTTTCCAGCTGAAGGACAGAGCATCCACTTTCCAGGCTTATTTGTAGGGAGTCCTTGTGCAGAATTTGTCCAACTGGTAGTTTTGGGCAGAGGCAAACTGGTCTATATCTGGGCTCCCCCCATTTGTTGATCAACATGTAAGTATTTGGTACCAGTTCCCACTCGTGTGGGTCCATGAGACTTCTTAGTTGGTCTGCCAGTGTATTTAGTTTTCCTGGCAGTAACTGAGCCTGTAGATGCACTTGCTAGCTCAAGGCTGTGTTCCACAGAGCCATGGCTAGTCTGCAGAAGGGGTAGGAATGGGTACCCCCCCTCTGCTTATGTGCCACAACAGTGGTGTTGTCCGTGTAACATTAACTTTCCTGGAAGAATGTGGTCCTTGAAAGCTGCCAGACCATTCTGTACAGCTATTTCTTTAATTGATATGCAGGTGCGTTTGACTTTGATTCCACTTGCCCTGAACGCACATCCCTGCCAGGTGAGCACCCCCATGCATAGTCTGATGCGTCTGCTAGTGTTTGGGTGGCAGGGGGTAGAGTGAATGGTAGTCCCTTGTTATGGAAGCAGGCCTCTGCCCACAGGAATTCTAACCGTAGGCAAGGTATGACAGGAATCATTGCTTCTAGATCCTGTGAATGTTGACACCATAGGCTTTTTAGATACCACTGTAGTTTCCTCATATGCAGTCTTGCATATGGAATTAGTAGAATGCACGAGGCCATTAACCCCAAGGCTTGCAGTATTTGCCTTGCAGATAGCAAGGTTTTTGTGGCCAGTAGTTTGTCAAATAAATTTGTTTCTCTGGCGTGAGGAAAGCCATCTGGGAAGTTGTGTTCAAGTTTGCTCCCAGGAATATAATTTGTTGATCGGGTACCAGATGTGATTTATTTTTCTTTATGGTGTACCCCAGACAAGTTAACAGCTTTTGTACAAATGCCAGATGATTCAGAAGTATGTCCTGGCTTTCTGCCTGAATTAGACAATCGTCCAGGTATGGGTACATTTGAATATTTCTTTGCCTGCAAAATGCAATGACGGGAGCTAGGCACTTTGGGAATATCCTGGGCGCAGTGGAAAAGCCAAAGGGCAGTGCAGAGAACTGATAGTGCATGCAGCCTGTTCTGAAGGCGTAGGTATTTTCTGCAAAATTCCCCAATTGGGATGTGCAGGTAGGCTTCCTTTAAATCCAGTGTTACCAACTAGGCATCTTTGCCCATCATGGGAAGCAACTGGTGAAGAGTTAGCATCTTGAATTTTGGATTCACCAAAAAGGTGCTTAGGATAGAAAAGTCCTAAATAGGACGCCATGAGTTGTCTTCTGGGTACCAGGAAAAGTCTTTAGTAGAAACCTGGTCTGTTTTCCTCTTCTAGTACAGTCTAAATAGCCTTTATTTAGGAGAGAGAGCGAGTACTTGCATTCGAGCCTCTGCCCGCTGATTTGGGGGTAGATCTGGCCAACCGTTTGGGGTTGCTAACGTGTGGAAGTGAAATCTGTATCCTTGGGGAAACTGTTTAAAACCCTTTTGTCCTGGGTAATGAGTTCCCAGTTTTTTGGTTAGAGCAATCTTTCCCCCTAAAGGAGCAGTCAGTTGAGAAGTGCTGGAAGTTTTAAAGTGAAGTCATTGAGACAGCTTAACATAGGGGGAGTCTTACTACTCCTTGATTTGGAAGTGGTAACCTCCCACTGTTTAGTCCTGTACGTACCCTGGGACGTAAGTCTGGGTGTTCTGCTGGTTCGGGGTTTGAACTGAGGCCTGGAAGAGGCAGGAAAGGACCAATTTTTTTGAGGGCCAATGCCTACTAAATCTTGGAGGCTGCACTTTTAAGAAATCTAACAGTCTGCATAGATTTAGCTTTTTCCTCCATCATTAAGAACTTCTGCTTTGCATCCACCAATTTAGCTTTAACATGATTTGGCAAAGATTGCTCCTTATGCCAAGCATGCCTTCTAAGTACAGACCCAGTGACAGCAGCCCTGCAAGATGCCTCCAGTGAATCAAAACCATACTACAAAGAATGTTTTCCAACCTGTTTGGCAAAATGCATTAAATTCTGTAAATCCTTATTTTCAGCAGAGTCAGGAATTAACAATTTTCTGTTTAAGCAATGCAATAATATTCTAGCAATCCAATAATATGCTGCTGATACTTAAACATATGAGCTGGCAGTTTAAGGTCCTAATGGCCAAGGTTGCAGAAGTGTATACCTTCTTACCCCATCTATCCAGCATCCTGGACTCTCTATTAGAGTGGATAGGACTTTTGGCAGTAGTAGCCTTAATGCCCTTAGGACCCTGTGAAATGGTCTCAGGATCCGCAATTGGATTTTTAAAAAGAAACTTGAATAAGGAATCCTGTAATATCGATCAGTTTTCTGGGAGCAGGAGGTAGAGAGTCAGGGATCAAACTAGATTACAAAAAGGCATCACCATGAACAATGTCTAGTACAGAAGGGACAGCTAAATGCCTGTGTCAGGGCAGGAGTAAGAAATCCCTAAGCCTCTTTAGAATCAGAGTAATCCTGGCTTTCCCAATGAAAATGCCCCATAAGAGTATGCAACGTTTCACCAAAAGAGAAATCCTCTGAAGGGGAAGCTGAGGGAACAGTGTCCTCTGCATCAGAATCCTCATAAGTAGACAAGGGTAAATCTTGGTCACCAGAGGAAACAAATTTCAGAATCCTGGTCAGAAGTATAAGCAAATTCAGTCCTAGATCTCGGGGGGCTCGCGGCATACCCAATTCCAAATGGGTCTCAGTAGAGGCCTGCAAATCAGAAGTAGCGGGTATCAAGGGCTGTGAAGCACCTCACTGAGAACCAGCGAACTGGCGACTAGGTTAGAAGCGTCGGCAACTTTGGACCTAGGCGGCCTGTCTATCTTGGCATTTTTTCGGAATGTCGGTAGTAGGCTGGCTTACCAAAGACATATCTGGATAACTGAACAGAGTACCAAAATATTTAGAAGTGTAAATATACCAATGGCGAATAGTTTAAATAAGGCACAAAACCAACAGCAAGGTACGTCATGGTCAGGGCCTAGGCAACGAATACAGTACAAATTAAAATCTTTGAGGTATTTGCTTTCCACAAGAAATACATCTATTGACTTTTACTGACATTGGTTTAGAGCTACTGCAGTGGTGGTGCTGCGGTAGTATCACCTCACAGTAAGACGTTGTCCTATTCGATCCTCATCTAAAGCGTCTTCTGTGTGGAGACATGCGTGAATGGGCGTACCTTCGTTGAAGGTTGCGTGTCAGGACTGGCAACTTGGAACGTAAAAATCTGCCAATCATTAGCGGACCGGAGTTCTGCTGTGGCGACCCCTAATCAGGAAAAGCCGAAAGAGAACTGACATCGGTTTACAGCAAGAAAAAGTTTCCCCAACAGGGTACTTAGCTTTAGTTGAAGACATCGGTTCTGAAACTCTAAAATGAAAGCTTCAGAAGTCTGACGACCAGTACTTGCGAACTGCTTCTGCTTTGGGCACTGCGTGTCAAGAAAGACTGGGGTAATGGTGTCGACTGCATGCTTTAGACCCTTGACTACCTGACATCACAAAGATGACAGCAACCGACGCAGGACCGAAGACTTGGATAATCAGGCCGACTGAAGGCTACTACAAGCAGATAACCCAAATGTGAGGACTGCAACAGTGAAACACGAAGAACATCTGAAAGTGCATAGATCCTGCCCTGAAACGTAGGCACTTCCTGCATGATTCCCCGATTGAAATGTGTAGGTAGGCCTCTTGGGTCTAGGGTGGCTAACCAAATATCCTTGGAAAGCACATGTAGAAGCTGCTGGACGGGGAAGCATTCTGAATTTTGGTATCACCAGAAAGGTGCTTAGAATGGATAGAGGACGGGGCACTATGTGCCCTCTTTTCTGGGTACCAGAAAGAGTATGGAGTAGAACCCTTGGCCTACCTTTCTGCAGGAACATGCTCTATTGACCTCAAGGAGAGCAGGTAGACTTGCTTTTTGGCCTCTGCCCACTTGTTTGGAGAAAGATCTGGGAACCCTTTTGGGGTTAAAGTGTGGAAATAAAATTTGCATCCCTGGGACACTGTTGAGGACCCAGTGCTCGTTTGTAATGGTGCCCCATTGCCTGTGCAGAAGGAGAGTTTTTCTTCTAGGGGCACAAGCAGGTGGGCAAAGGGAAGGGGTAGAAGTGCAAAGTCAATGAGTTCATACCACAAGGGGGTGGCTTTGCACTACCTGTTTTTGAAGACTAAGAACTCATTGCTAAGATTTCTGCATTCCCGGAGGCTGTTGTCTGGGAGGTCTGCTTTCCCTGTGTCTGGGCTGAGCTGGTCTGGACGGAGCAGGAAAGGACCAGTGCTTGGAGGGGCAATGCCTACTGAACCTTGGTGGCTGTACCTTTAAGAAGTCTGCTTGCATATAGATATAGCTTTTTCTTGCATCTTTAAGACCTCTTCTGGCCTGGAGCCAAATAAGTTTTTTGTTCAAGGGTACGTTCAATAATTTGGTTCGACATGGCCTGGCAAGATAAGTTCCTTAAGCCAAGCATGCCTTCTAATGACAGAACCAGTGACTGCTGCCATGCAAAATGCTTCTAAGGCGTCAAAACTACCTTGTAAGGTGTGCTTAGTTACCTGACTTGCAAAAGGCATGAACTCTTGTAACCATTTTCTGCACAAGCAGGAAAAGATTCTTTGCTGGATGAGTTCCATGGTATATTGCCGCTATATCAGAATGTGGAACTGAATTTAATGTTCTAACAGCAAGAGTAGCAGAGAAGTACTTTTTACCCCATCTGTCTAATGCTTGGGAAACCACATCAAAGGAGGTGGGATTCTTAACTGAAGTTGCTTCGATTCCTTTAAGTCCTTGAGAGATTACCTCTGTTCAGCAGTAGGATTTTTGAAAAGAAATTTGAGAGTCAAGGACTCTCATACTGGTCAAGTTTCCCAACAGCAGGAGGGAGGGTGTTAGGAGCAAGACTGGATTCCTTAAAATCATCCTCCACAATATCCAGGACAGGAGGAATGACCAGAGGTCAGCGCTTTGGTAGATCTAAGAATTCCCAGTCTCTCTCTTTAGGCTGAGGATAGTCTTGACATTCCCAAAGGAAATGCTCCCTGAAAGTATGCACAGTTTCCCCCCAAGGAAAAGTCCTAAGGTAGAGAGGCTAAAGGGGATGGAGTCCTATGCATCAGAATCCTCAAAAGGAGAGAGGGGTTGCATATCTTCATATTCAGATGAATCAGAGTCAGACTCCTGTTCAGATAAAACTATTAGGGACAAGTCTTTAAGGGTAGCCTGGCTCCCCCTAATAAGCCTTATAAGGTCTTCCGCCATTTTAAGCATTTGAGACTGAGGCAAGGAAGCAGGGGCCAGAGCTTAAATAGTCTGTTTTTTGGGTGCGGTTCGTACACTGGGCCTTGGAAACTGTTTTTGAAAGAAATGAAGGCTATAAAGTAGTCTGTGTAGAGCATCAGTAGTGAGAAATGCTTCCTTGGAAGCCGGTGCCTGCTCAACAGCTTCAGAACCATCCAAGGTAGAGACATCCGCAGGATCCTTAGCCGGAGTCTCGCGGAATAGTGGACTCCGCAATGGTCTCTGTAGCAGACTACGAATCCACAGAAGCGGGCATCAGGGGCTGGGAAAGCACCTCACTGAGGACCAGAGAGGTGACAACTAGCTTAACGGAAGCGTAGCCTGCAGTCTTACACCTATGCAGTCTTTATCCTCACTTTTTGGAAGAAAAGAAAAAAAAATTCGGTAGCCGCATGGCTTACCGAAGCCACACTGGAATTAGAGACCGAAAATATCTAGCTACAACAAGGGCCCGACAATGTACAGTTCTGGCATTGAAGCACAAAAAGCTACAGCGGGGGACAGTGGTCTAGGTCTAAACAGGTGACGCAGTAAGAATGGAAGTCTGTGTGGTATTTGCTTTCCACAGGTAAGATAATTGTTAACTTTTTCGGACATCGGTTAGAGCAAGAAAAAAGGATCCCCAATTTGTACTTGCACCAACTACAATTCGGAAAAAAAACTTGGGTAGTGGCCAACTGGCACTCATGCAAATGGCTTCTGCTTTGGGCGCCTCAGCAAGAAAGACTGATGTAAAGGAGTCAGCTGCCTGTTTTTATACCACTGACTACCGGACGTCAGTCCTGGAGCGACAGCAACAGACGCAGAAATACTAAGCTTCTGGTATTTGGGCGAAATGAGGGCTACCGCTGGCAGGATATCCTAAATGTGATGACTGCAACAGTAAAACACAAAGAACATAGGAATCTTCTACAGAAGCATTCTGAACAGACCACGACACTTCTGAAGATAATGCACCCTCCCCTCCCTTCTGGCTCCTACAGAGATCTACTTGTGAGCATCACAACTAAAGAAATTTCGGACAGTGGCACTGTTCCAGTCTGCACAGATACAGGAATCAGAGCCAAACTAACCAGCTCAGAGAGGGAGAGACTACTCAGCTGCAAAACTTCAACCCTGTCCCAACCCTGGTCCCAAAGGCTTGGCAGACCACTAGAGTAGAAAAGGTCAAGGTATGGGGTGGAAATCTCAAACTGTCATGCAACTGAACATAACCCTGATAGTTGTAAGGCAACAGGCTCCATAAACCCCAGCCCCAAAAAGCAGGGGATGGACAGGGGGGGAACAGTAGAAGCCAAAGCCTCAAGTCTAGGATCAAAGGTACACAGAATCACATCGTTGCATCTGGACTTGCAAGAACTGCATCAGCTGCACCAAATCTGTGGGTCTAGTACTCCTGACCAACCTAGAGAGACAAGAAAGAAGGTTTGCTTACCAGCATAAGGCTACGAGGGTTGAACTGGAAAAGGATGGATCCAGGGCAGAGAAGGTAATAAATCTTTAGGGGTAGAAGGTA
>NC_056734.1:513780752-513918252 GCF_019279795.1 Protopterus annectens | reverse complement strand
TCCAGGAGAAGCATTCTGAGAGGCTTCATTCAACACTTGAACAAAAGAAAGTGCTACCATGACTCAAATGTCCTGCTATTGAAAGTACCTGGGTTGTCTGCTCCTCTTCTTATTTAGGCTGCTCATCTACAAAGCTTAAGGTCTGTCCAAATGAGATTACTGCAGAGGGAAAAATGAAAGGAACTCCTACTCAACTCTCTTAAGTTCCAATGGGGAATACAACTGCCTGTATAAGACACGATGCAGCACGTAGGGGGGTGGGAACTATGAAAAAAAAAAAGCATAAGAGCGTTTAAACGCATACATACATTTGCAGATATGAAGGTCAAACAGCTTAAGGGATGAACTCAAAACAGTGACAAATTTCTCAATTTCACTTGAGCAGAGAGTCAGGATTGGGATGCTACTTAACCTTGTTTGCATCTTAAGATGACTGTGTTGCCACTTACTACATCCAAGTCATACAAGTATGATAAAATCCATTGTGTCAAAGACCACATAGTACACTTGTGTACACATACCATAAATGTATATGCTAGAGTGTACTCACTGTTGCAGTCATCACATTTGGGTTTTCTGCCAGAGTCTTGGATTCCTGCGTTGGAGGCTATCTTCCATGACGTCAGGTTGTCAGGGGTATAAAACATGCAGTCGATGCCATTACATCAGTTTGTCTTGCCCCAGATGACCCCCACAATGGGAAGCAAATATGTGTTATGGTTCACCTTCATCAAAAAGCAAATACACCAGAAAACTTGAATATTCCAAAGGAAAGGGAAAGCCAAGAGAATTCAGGGGGCTGGAGGGAGGGTAACCAGGACTGCAACAGTGAACACACTCAAACATCTACATTTATGGTAAGTGCAAACAACTGTACTATGTTCTTCGTATTTCACTGTTGTAGTAATCACATTTGGGTTGATTCCCAAAGGTAAGGGAGGAGGAGGAGGAAGTTAGAGCATTAGGGCCAGCTATTAAGCCCTGCAAGACTGCAGTGGCAAAACCAGCTCTGGATTTAGAAAAAAAAGAGGCATGTGGTAATGCTTGGTGAAGGTATATACAGAGCTCCAGGTAGCAGCTTCTAGGATGCCCCTGGTAGGGACTCTAAGAAAGGCTGCAGAGGTAGATGCAGCCCTGGTGGAATGTGATGTGATCTTATCCCCTGTGGAGTAGGTTTTTCCATGGTACTTGTAGCAGAAATGAATGCAATGGGCTATCCATTTGGAAATGGTTTTGAAATGGCCTTCCCCTCTGCCCCTGCAGCAAAGCTAACTAGCAGCTGTTCAGACTTTGAGAGGCTTAATCCTGTCCAAATAAAATCTAAGCTGTATGTGCACGTCCAGAAAGTGGAGTATTCGTTCTTTATTTTGTGGATTAGGGAAGAATGTAAGCAAGTGAATGGACTGATTTAAGGCCACACTACTAGACACCACCTTGGGCATAAAGGAAGGACTGGTCCTGAGGGAAACCCTGTCTGCATGGAAGATGAAGGGTTCCAATGCCTTGACGGAGTGCAATTCAGACGCTCTTCTTGCTGAAGTGATGGCTAGAAGGAATGCTGTTTTCCAAGAAAGGAATTTCAACTTTGCTGTTGCAGCTGAATCAAAAGGAGTGAGAGTGAGCTTTTCAAATACAAAAGTTAAAGTCCCAGGCTAGAGTAGTGGCTCTCCAAGGGGGTCTTAAATTTTTGGCCCCTCTAAAGTATTGTATTAGAGGGTGAGAGAAGAGGGGCGGCTCAATATTAGGATGAGCTGAAATGGCAGAGGCATGAATTTTAATTGACGAGAAGGATTGGTCCTTGTAGAGCATTTCTGTTGAGTAATGAAGAATATGAGGTAAGCTGGGCACTGTTGTGCCCATCCCCTGAGTCTGGCTCCAGGAACAGTATCTTTTCCACTTTTCAGCATAGGATGTTCTAGTACTAGGCCTCTTTGCCTCCAGAATGATATCTAGCACCTGCTTACTGAAGGATGCTATTGGAGAGCTCAAGGAATTAGCCAGACTGCAAGGTTCATGGTTTAAAGCTGAGGGTGCAGACTCTGGTCCACCTGCTGGGAAAGCAGTGAAGGGATCTGAGGCAGATGCCATGGTTCCAGCAGCGTCATACTGTGCAAGAGAGGGTACCAGTGCTGGCGTGGGCTGTCTGGTGCAATCAGTATTGTCCTTGGCATGTCCTGTTGGATCTTTAGCAGAACCTTCGAGAGGAGAGGCAGAGGAGGAAAGGCATAAACAGAGGATTTCCCAGGTAAAGGACAGGGCATCCATGTTCCGAGCTCTAATGTGGAGAGTCCTTGTGCAGAATTTGTCCAACTGGTAGTTCTGAGGGGAGGCAAACAGGTCTACCTCTGGGAGTCCCACATTTGTTCAAGAGGTTGAATATTTTTGGTTGCAGTTTCCACTCGTGTGGGTCCATGAGATTTCTGCTAAAGTAATATGCCAGAGAATTTAGCTTGCCTGGCAGGAACTGAGCTTGCAGGTGCACTTGATAGCTCAAGGCTGTGTTCCACAGAACCATGGCTAGTCTGCAGAGAAGGTATGAGTGGGTTCCTCCCTGCTTGGTTATGTACCACAACTGTGGTGTTGTCTTTACCAATAGTTATCCTAGAAAAATGCAGTCTTTGAAGGCAGTCAAGGAATTCTGTACAGCTAACATTTTTTTGGTTGATATAGAAGTGCATCTGTCTCAGGTTCCATTTGCCATAAATGCACTGCCCTGCCAAGTGAGCCCCCCATGCATAGTCTGATGCATCTGTTAGGATTTGGGCGGCAGGGGGTAGAGTGAAAGGGAGCCCCTTGTTGTGGTAGCAGGCCTCTGCCCACCAAAGGAATTCTGCCTTTATACAAGGAATGATAGGAATCGTTGATTACAGGTCCTGAAAATGTTGACACCATAGGCTTTTTAGATACCACTGTAGTTTCCTCATATGCAGTCTTGCATATGGAATTAGTAGAATGCAAGAGGTCATGAACTCCAGGGCTTGCAGAATATTCCTTGCAGATAGCTGGGGTTTTGTGGCCAATAATGTGAAGTAGTGTGTCAAATGAACTTGTTTCTCCGAGTGAGGAAAGCCATCTGTGAAGTTGTGTTAAAGCTTGCTCCCAGGAATACAATCTGCTGGCAGGGTACTAGGTGAGATTTCTCTTCATTTATGGTGTACCCCAGAGAGGTAAGAAGTTTCTTTTCAAATGCCATATGTTGTAATAGCAAGTCCTGGCTTTCTGCATTAAGCAGACAATCGTCCAAGTATGGGTATATTTGAACATTTCCCTGCCTGCAAAATGCAATGGCCGGAGCTAGACATTTTGGCTTATCTACTGCACCCATGGTTTTCACAAAGAGAAGTGCAGAGAACTGATAGTGCATGGAGCCTGCCATGAAGCGCAGGTATTTCCTGCAAGATTCCCTTATTGGAATGTGCAGGTAAGCTTACTTTAAGTCTAAGGTTGCCAACCAGGCATCTTTGCCTAGCATAGAAAGAAGCTGTTTGTCAGCATTTTGAATTTTGGGATTACCAGAAAGGTAATTAGAAAAGAGGGCCAGGATAGGACACCAGGAGCCGTCCCCTTTTTTCTGCTGGGACAGGTTGAATAGCCCTGATGCGTACCACAGAGAACCTGCTGTTAGGACCCCACCCACTGATTTGGGGGTAGGTCTGGCCAACCGTTTGGGGTTGACTGTGAGTGGAAGTGGAATCTGTATCTTTGGGAAACTATATTCAAAACCCATTTGTGCCAGGTAATGAGTTCCCAGTTCTTTGCATGCAGGGCGAGCTTTCCTCCTAAGGAAGCAGGCAGTTGAGCAGGACTTGGGAGGGTTAAAGTTAAGTCAATGTACCATTTTTTCGTAGGGGGATGGTTTACTGCTCCCTGCTTTGGAAGCGTTAAGCCCCCCACTGCTTAGACTTCTGCGCAGTCTGAGACTGTAACCTAGGTGGGATGCTGTTCCTGGGTTTGGACTGAGAGGGCCTGTAACAGACTGGAAAGGACCAATTCTTTGAAGGCCAATGTCTACTAAATCTGGGAGGGTGTACTTGTAGGAAATGTTCAACAGTTTGCATAGATTTAGCTTTTTCCTCCATCCTTTTGAGGACTTCTGCTTTGTTGCCAAACAGGCGGCCTTGGTTTAAAGGAGCATCCAGTAATTTAGCTTCAACATGATCTGGCAAGTTTTGCTCATTAAGCCAAGCATGCCTTCTAAGTACAGACCAAGTGACAGCAGCCCTGCAAAATGCGTCAAAACCACACTGCAATGTAAGTTTACCAACTTGTCCTGCAGAATGCATTAAATCCTGTAATTCTGTTTTCAGAGTCAGGAATCAACATCATTTTCTGTTTTAGTCCCATAATATGCTCCTGGTACTTTAGCATATGAACCTGGCAATTTAAAGCCCTAATGGCCAAAGTAGCAGAAGTGCATACCTTCTTACCCCATCTGTCTAAGGCTCTACTATCGCTACCAGAAGGGGTAGGAGTTTTGGTAGCAGTAGTCTTAATGCCTTTTGTTCCTTGGAAAATAGTCTCTGGATCCGCAGTAGGATTCTTGAAAAGGAACTTGAGAGTCAGGTACTTAATACCCATCAGGTTTTCTGGGAGCTGGAGGTAGTGTCTGGGGAAAGGCTAGATTCCAAGAAAGCATCATCTACAATGTCCAAAACAGGAGGGATAGGCTAAAGGCCTATGTTGAGGAGGGAGTAAGAATTCCCCAAGCGTCTTTTTGGAGTCAGTTATCCAGGTTTTCCCAGTGGAAATGCTCCCTTAGTGTGCAAGGTTTCACCAAAACAAAAATATTCTGGAGTGGAAGCAGAGGGAATGGAATCCTCTGCATCAGAATTCTCATAGGTACACGAGGCAAATCCTGGTAATCACAGAAATAACAGATTCCGGATCAGAAAAATCAGTAGGAAAATCAGTTCTAGTTCTCAAAGGGGGAAGGCTGGCTTCTCCTAATTAAGGTAATAAGGTATTCAGCCTTTCTAAACATTTGTTTTATAAGCATATGGGCCTGAGCATGTGGTTTGGACATCGGATTTCTAGGCGTGGTGAGAGTCTCAGGCCTAGATGAAGAT
Source organism: Protopterus annectens (assembly GCF_019279795.1). NCBI lineage: Eukaryota > Metazoa > Chordata > Ceratodontiformes > Protopteridae > Protopterus > Protopterus annectens. The sequence continues at coordinate 513,913,186 of NC_056734.1, read as the reverse complement.
GACGTCAGTTTAAAATGCAAGTCTGTATGCCTGAATACACCCACAGAAGCCAGTGCCTGCACAGCAGCTCAGAACCATCCAAGGTAGAGACATCTGCAGGTTCCAAGTCTAAGAAGCATCGCGCAGCATACCAGACTCCAAAGGGGTCTCAGTCTATGCCTGCGAATCTGAAGTAGCGGCCATCAGGGACTGCAAAAGCGCCTCACTGAGTACCGGTGGACTGGTGACTAGCTTAACGGAAGTGTCAGGTGTTTTGGACCTATGCGGTCTGTCTATCTTTACGTTTTTTCGGAAGATCGGTAGTCGGATGGCTTAAAGCCATTTCTAAGTACTGATAGAGTATCAAAATAATTTGCCGCAAAGACGGCCTGACAAATAGTTCAAGGGTTGAACAAGGCACAAAGCAGACAGTGAGGGACATCGTCTGGGCCTAAGCAGGGAATGAAGTACACATGAAAATCTTTGAGGTATTTGCTTTCCACAGGTAAAACAATTAACTTTTACGGACATCGGTTGGAGCAAGAAAAAGTACCCCAACAGGGTACTTATCTTTTTGAAAACTTTGGTTCTGAAATTCGAAAACTAAAATTTCAGGAGTCGTCCGGCCGGCACTTGCAAACTGCTTCTGCTTCAGGCACTGCAGTTTGCAAGAAAGATTGATGTAATGGCATTGGCTGCAGGTTTTATACCCTTGACATCATGGAAAGAGTGACAGCATCCACAGATATCCTAAGACTCTGGTATTCAGGCCGGCTGAGGGCTACCTGCATTCAAATAACCCAAATGTGATAACTGCAACAGTGAAACCACCGACACACCCCCTGACACACACCCCCACCCCGACACCCCCACACACCCCCACACCCCCACACAACCCCCCCCCACACACACACACACACCCCCGACACACATGTATATGGGTACCACACCACTTTTGATGACCTGCGCACTCAAGACTCTGGTGCCAGAATTTAGTGTAGGAAGACAATTATGTGTTGAATCCAAGGAAAGTAGCAGTGAGTAGTAATGCCAAAACTTAAGTTTACATCAAACGTTTTTCCTGATGTTCCTGGCTTTCCTGTTCTCCATGTTAAATATGAGCTTTCAGTAATTATGGCCCTGTTCTGCATCATTAACGATGCTGTAATAGTAAACAGTAAAAGTAAAGATACAACTGTCTTTAGATTTGTCGCCCATAGACTAACTTGAAAGTGATTTTTTTGCAAGGGGATACAAAAGAACCATTTTGGAACCTATAATTGAACTAAAAAGTACAAATGTGCCAGCAGTTAACAGGCCTTATGGGAGTGTGTTAACAAAACCTATGGACAACAAATCTAAAGACTGTTCTATCTTCACTTTCACTGCTGACAATTACAGCACTGAATGTTAGAGAGAACTGGGCCATAATTACTGAAAGCTCATGTTTAATGAACATCCTTGGAGCTCCTCTGTGTGTACAGGAAAGGCAGGAACATCAGGAGTTGGATTGTAGGTAGGCCCTGCCCACAGGATACAGGCATCAAGTAGTGTGGAGCCACAAAAAAATGCAAACTTCATTTCAGGACATAAAAAAATGCACCTCTGCACATCAACTCATACCTAACCCAAACAAAACCTATTACTGCCTTCAGAAACAAATAATCCAAACCTGGACAGTTCCCTCTCACAATCTAGCTCTCAAAAGAAACCATAATACAGCACACTAGCCAGGCTAAACTACTAGGTGTCTCAGTACCTAAAATTTGACAAGCATCTTGCAACCAAAAAAGTTCACGCCAAATTTGTCACCCTCTACAGGGTGAAAACATACCTCAGAGTGCCAGAATAGCCACTGCTCGGTCACACCTTTCTCCCCTCCTATATAGATCTCAAATATTCATAAACCTACACAAGCCTGAGCTCAACAGCCTTGAATCCTGCTACTACAAAATCGCCAAGTCTGCTACTAATCAGCCTTATAAGACTCTCCACTGCACTGCCCTCTCCCAGCTTAACTAGTTAGAACTCCCTAATCTTTTATCACACAACCAAAGGATCATGGCCCACAAAATAATACATCAACCCAGTATCTGCCTTGCTCTCTCTAACCTTGTCCAACCCAGTACCATTACTCTGTCTCAGATCCTCCAAAAGGCTACTGTTAAAGGTCCTCCAAAAGGCTACTGTTAAAGGCATCACTCCCACAACTACCATGGTGACTCCCTTTACTCCCACAAAATAGCCAAATTGTGAAAGGCTTCCACCCACAGTCCATCACACAAAATCCTCACCACCTTGAGTTCAAACTCCTAAAAAAATTACCTAGCCAAACACTGGCTTTGCTCTTGTCATTCACCAGGCTAATTTTACTACCTCCCATACCTTAGCCTACTTCATCTCCAACTACAGCCTCCCCCCCCCCCCATCTTTGCTCTAGCTCTGCTGACCCATGACAGCTTGCACAGTTTTAATTTGATCGACAGAATTTTTTTTTATTCCAGACATCCTGCGCATAGTTAACTCCATGCCTTTCATCACTTACAATTTTATTTATACATACACCACCCCCTACACACCCACCTATACACAGTGATTTTATTTTACTTTGTGCACACTTTGTAATTAGTATTTCTAACAATTACTATTTCTGTTTAAGCTTACAGACACTGTATACATTTGTACTACTGTTTGTATTCTATACAGTCTACTGTATTATATTATAGTTGATGTAAGCTTCGTTACTGCTTGTGGAGCTTTTCTCCCCAGGCCTCTGCTGAAAACGGGCTTCTGGCCAGTTAACAAATGTAATAAACTGCATCTTTGTCTGCACATACAGGAGGGAGACATGTTTTTCTGCACATATTTAAAGAAAAATTATTAAAACCAATGCAGGAGGTGACTAACTCAATATAGGTGGCTTACAGGACTAGCTGCAATGACAAGCATTTTATGTGGAGAAACGCTCAGATTTAAGAGAAGGATTTCTGGCCATCTTTCTGAAATTAGAGCCAAGTGCAAGAATAACACCGACTGAACACCTGCAGCTACACAAGACAGACACTGGCTTCAAATTACTGACAATGGGGACCTTTTAGAACTGGAAGGAGACAGCCCTCATCTTTCAGAAAAATGTGTACTACTGTGGCAACTGAAACTTAACTCTTAGAAAACCGGAGCTTTATTATTGCTCCATAAAAAGCATACCAAATTGCAGAAAATTGCCCCGCTGTTTGAGACTGGTAAGGGACTGATTAATGCTGACATTACTTGGTTATATTGTGTTTAAAAGCAAATATCAAACACTGTACTACTTTTAGCACTAAGTTGCAATGTTATAAAGGACATACTTTAGGTGATTCATTTATACATTAATCATTTTTGATGGCTCCACAGTAAATGCTACTTTAGATTTTAAAATGAACACTTGTTGCATTTTTTTCTTTTAGGCAGAGAGTCTGACAGTGCCACACAATGTGCATGGGGCATAGTCTTTTTTGTTTTTAAAGGGTGCAATTACTCAAGTGCAGCCAGACTCCCAAACTAATTGTTTTCTTAGTTAGATGCTATACTTTAACAAATCCCCCGTGGCCTTAGTGCTTTATTTAACATTTATCACTATTTCCGGCTGAGCAATTTTTTTCATCCAACTTGGGTTTTCAGTTGTACAACTATACACTAAACCTGATTAAGTATCTGATACGGAAGAGATCTTTGTTAAACGTGCATTAATATTTATTCTGGTAAAGGTCTATTGGTAGATCTTTTAGTTATACAAAGTGTTACCAAACTGGTGTTGGATTGTAATTTGTCTCTAGCTTTCTAGATTCTATTTTAGTTGGCCCATTTTCTGATTATGCTATGTTGTTAAGGGGGACGTGGCTAAAGGAACAATTTTAATGCTTTTATTGCTCTTTAAAACCACCCTCCAACTACTCCCTTGCTCCAAATAACCTGATAAGGAATGTTTTTGATGCTTTTCATTACTGAACCAAGTGATCCTAGTAGAGTATAAAGGATACTACATTTTTAACTCAACTGTGGACTACCTGCTATTTTCTATTTGATTATTTTTTAGCACATTAGCTATATTTTAGTTTGATTTATATCAAGTGACATTTGATTTATATCAAGTGACCCAAGTACATAATTTAGGAAGTGAGCATCACACCTTCCACACTCTGGGTTTTGTTCTTGGTTTGGCCTCTTAAATTAAGCTACAGTAAGCACAGCCCAACAGGAGCTTCCATTTCTGAAAAAGCACAAGGGATACTGGAACATACATATACAGTTGGCTTGAAGCAGTGTAAAAATCCTCACCTTTAGCAACCTGCCTTAAGTTTATGTTCTTGCCACATCACGACAAGGAACACATTTCTCACGGTGCATCCAGTGACTTTCCTACTTGTGCTTATTCCAAATGTTATTGAAAATTAAGCCTGTTGTGCCAGACTAAAATCACATGTTTTGGTTACATTACTTGACAAAAGCTGCTGTCATGCAAACCATCTTCTACATACCTAGTTAACGGTCATCAAATCTGTCAGTATTGTATAACGCTTCTAGACTTCAGTTAGAAGTTTCAGTTCTTCAAAGAAATCGTTATACCGTAGGAGACACAAGGCTTAGAATAAACTAAGATCAATACGAGTTACAGAAAAATGAAACCAGTATAACACTTACTGTTGGCTCCATTCTTTCCTATGAGGTGACGATGTAGTTTGGGGTCAACAGTTATCTCAGCAAAGTCCATGCGGCTGATCTAGAATAAAGAAATGCATCATAAAAACTCTTTACATTAATCCAATACCTTAAATTTTGATGTCACTGGATCCCAAAGTGATGGAAGCTTGTCAGCAGTTCTGACTTGCCTATAAACTCTCTTATCAAAAGTGAAAAATAGATTTCAAAAAATTTCTGCCCAAATCATTTTTACACTGCACTACAGAGGCATGCATACGATGTCACTTTTAAAGTCAGAGATGCAGCTCACTTCCAAGCCAGTGCTAAACACGTAGTCACAAATTAAAGGTCAGCAGTAAAATAGTATTAACATTTCTGACCAATTATTAAATAAATGAAAAACCACATTCTTCCTCATTCATTTTTAACCCTCTCCTACAGAGAATCAACACCTAACACGAGCTCAATGAACAAAATGTTACAGCAGTGTACACACTTTACATTTCCTTTTTGGGAGTCTCATAATATGAGAAAGTTAGCTACTTCTCTTAGCCACTCCATACTGTGGTCAAAATTTTAATTTTTCTGAAATTCCACTAGGTTACTCCAAGCAAAATAGTGACTGTTGTCCAACAAATAGCAAAAGAAATGGAAATTTAATGGTGCAAGTCTGAAGGAAAGGGTTACAGCAATCCAACAAGTGCAGCCAAAATGTGAAGCCATCCAATTAAAAAGCTGGTTCTGACAATAGTGGTGAAAGTGCTGGAGAATCAGCTACAACTTAAGTGGATTACTGGCTAGGTGTGAGACGCTTGGAAGCAAGTTTCTGCATGATCTGCAGCGAATCACCAAGAAGCGGTCAAGAATCATATTACAGAAATTCAAGACAATGGCAGCTGTTGGACAGATTGACTAGGACAGTTTGTGCAAAAGAAAACAGACTACATGCATGACTCCAAGTAGGAAAAGGAACAATTTTGCAGAGACATCACTGGGACTCAAGTGATGTGTGCTACTGACAAAATGATAGGAAATATGAGAAGCTTGGAGGAAGAATTATTGTTCAATTTCTCACATAAGTACAGATGTGCAAGATCTTAACATACCAGCAGATCTCCTACTTCTCACTACTGCAGCATTCTATATATTCTGGATATACTGCAGAGGACAGCCTAATGTCCAGTCAGCATACCAAAGCCTTTAAACCTTCCCAGCTTCACAAGTCAGACATGTCCTTCACGTGTGGAATAAGAAACTTTGACAAATGCCTAACCCTCAAAACTAAAGCTCCCCAGGAGAACTAGAACAGCAATATGTCCATCCAGGAAGGAAAAAAAGGATGAAAGAAACTCCTCTGCCAGCAATAGAAAAAAAAGTGGGGGGCAGGAGGGTAGGACCAAATACCGCAATAGTGAGAAATAGGATATCCACTGTTATGATCTTATATAACTGTACTATGTCCTTATCACAGCTGCAGTACCCTGTACTTGGGAAGAGTACAAAACCTAATGTAAAGTATGGGAAGATTAAGACAAGCCCATTAAGTAAAGCCCATGCAAATCCTGGCCTGGTAATTACATCCACCTTACAATGCTTTGTAAAAGAGTAGACCAAAGACCAAGTAGCATATTCCAAAGATGATGTAGCATCCACACCCTTGAATAAAGCAACTGAAGAGGGTACTGCTCTAGTAGAATGGGTACAGACTAAAGACAAAAGCTTTTTGCCACGAACAAAAGGAAATGGGACTTAGAAATTCAGGGGGAGATGGTATGCATACACAATGCCAAATCAAAATTTCCCAGCATTAAAAGAAAAAGTTGGTATGCATACACAATGCCAAATCAAAATTTCCCAGCATTAAAAGAAAAAGTTGCTCAGATTCTGATACCTTTTGTCTTGTCCAATTAATATCTGAGCAGTCTATACAAATCCAAGGTGTGTAGTACCTTACTATTCGACTGCGGAGAAGAGGGAAGATGGACTGAAGGACAAAGATAAACTACCTTTTGCAAGTAAGACTGGGCAAATATTGCCTAGTCAGGATGTGCCATGCTGCGACTCCTACCAAAGGCAGAATACTGTAATTAAAATCAAAAGATGTTTCAACAAAGTATTAGTTTAAGGGTGTGCACACTTGAGCAATCAGCTTATTATAATTTTATTTTTTACACCCCCCCCCCCCAACAGATTTTTCAATTGAATTGTACAGGTTATAAGTAACATTAAAGTTGGGAAAAGTTTTGAAGTGATTTATTGTGGTCTCATCACAAAAACCTGGCATTTTAACAGGGGTGTGTACACCTTATATCCACTCTGTGGCCTATTCCCATGTTGCAGTATTCTTAGTGTGAGAGAGTACCACAGCTTAGGAATGAAGAAAGGTGCAGGTAGAGGTAGCAGATTCCAGAAATCCCTGCAGGATTGCCCTGGCAAAAGCTGCTCTGGAGATATGGTCCAATTTGTAGTGTCTGGTAAAGGTGTGAATAGTGGACCAGGTGGCTGCCTCCAAGATGGAGCCTGTGTCCAGGCCTTTGAAGGCTTTGGATGATGTTATGACCCTAGTAGAGAGTGTGCTTTTATCCCCTGAAGTCAGCCTTGCCATGATAGGAACTGCAAAAGCAGATGACTTGTTTGGAGACTACCTTGCCCAGGGCACTGGGATGGAAGGACAGTTTATTAGATTTCCTTATGGACTTAGTTTTGTCCAAATAAAATCTTGGCTTCTGTGCACATCCAGGGAGTGGAGCATTCCGTCACCGTCATTGTTGGGAGAGGGAAAGAATGTGGTCAGGTGGATGGACTGATTTAATGACAGCTCGACCACTTTGGGCATGAAAGAAGGGTTGGTGTGCAGGGTCACCCTGTCTTTGCAGAGATAGTGTAGGGGGACAGGTCATGAGTGCCTGTAACTCTGATGCCCTTCTAGCAGAGGTGAGAGATACCACAATGGTTTTTCATGTGCACATTTGAAGTGTTAAGAGTGGGTTGGTTCAAATGGGGCCAGTGAGTTTTTCTAGGATAAAGTTTAGGTCACAAGGCAGTGGAATGGGCTTCTTTGGTGGATTGATGTGCAAGACCCCTTTCAGAAAATTTAACATCTAACCCGGAGAGTAAAGTGGGGGGGGGGTCTAAGGGTAAGCAGGCAGAGACTGCAAATAGGTGGACTTTCACTGAAGAGTATGAAAGGTCTGCCTTGATAAGCTCACGCACAAGCTAAGACTACAGGGACATCCACTATAAAGGGATCCCCATGTCTTTGGAGTCCTCATTTGGAGAATCTACCATTATAAAACAAAGAATCTCCTTTTATTAGGTTTCCTGGCCTCCCTCAGGCCCGAAAGCACGTCCTCATAGTGGTGTCTGAAGGGTATTAACAGCTCATCACCCAGAGTGTTAGACATAGTATTTCCAGGTGAAGGTGGAGGAGTGTTCCTTTCTGCTGTAAGTAGGTCCACCTCATGGGGTAACTTGTAGTGATTGCCCTTGGTGAGGGATAGAAGGGGGAACCAATGCTGCCTTGGCCAACAGGAAGCCACCAGCAAGATTTTTGACATGTCACTCCTGATCTTCAGGAAGACCTTCTGAACGAGAGGGAGCACATACAGAAATTGTCCCTTCCATGAGATGGTGAAGGCATCCACTCTCCAAGCTAGTGGGGAGTGGTTCTTGGTACAAATTTTTTTTCAGTGGTCTGTTCTAGGGGGAGGCAAACAAATCTAGTTGAGGTATCCTCCACTGGTGCACAAACTCTAGAAAAACTTCTCTGTTTAACATCCACAAATGATGCAGCGAGGATGATCTGCAGAGAGCAACCGCCTGGTGGTTGTCCTGGGATGATATACAGGATGCCTGCAGAGATGTTTTGGGAGGCCATGTCCCAAATCTGGATTGCTAGCCTGCAGAGGATACAAGACTTGGTCCCCCCACCTGTTTACTGATGTACCACATGACTGTGGTGATGTCTGAAGATTTGAAGGGGACCTGGCTGAAGGATGGGAAGAAAAAAGTCTTCAGTACCAAAAGGACTGCAGTCATTTCTCACAATGATGGGTTTTTTTTCTGGCGGGGTGACTTATCAGTTTTCTTGCACCTTGAGGCCCTTCACGGTAGCTCCCCAGCCCAGGTCTGATGCAGCTATGTTAGTGTACTGAGCTTTTGTGGAAGATGAAGGGGAAGTCCTGAGTGCATCTGAACATGTTGGATCCACCATCTTAACTCTGCCTTTAGGCAGGGTAGGAGAATAGTACAGTTGTGTACACTTACCATAAATGTAGATGTTAGAGTGTATTCACTGTTGCAGTCATTACATTTGGGTAATCTGCTGGCAGGTTGCCCTCAGTCAGCATTATTTTATTTATTTTATTTATTTTACATTTGTTGACCCGGCTTAGTCTTAGTGGATATATGTCCATTTTATTAGAGGCGGGGAAAGAAAACTCCACTAAACACAAAAAATCATAAAAAAAATAAAATGTAAAACATTAATTAATAAAAAAAAAAAAAAAATTATAACAAGTTAATAAGATAAAGAGAACAAGAAAATTTTTTTTTTTTTTTTTTTTAGGTGAAAAGTGAAGGGGAGAAAAGGAAAAAAAAAAAAAGAAAAAATAATCTGGATTAGTGCAGGAGCAGTTTATTGAGAGCATGATTAAAGTCTTGGGTCCTGCGTCGGTTGCTGTCCCTTCCATGGTGTCAGAGGTATAAAACATGCAGCAGACACCATTGCATCAGTTTTTCTTGCACCAGATATCAGGTGCCCCCCAAATGGGGAGCAAAATATATATTTAATTAAAAACACAAATATACCTCCAAACAAAAGCAAATGCACCAAAAAGGCTTTTAAGCACAGCAAAAGAAAGTAGAGGTATTGTAAGAGAAAAACAGGGGGCTGGAGGGAGGGTAACCAGGACTGCAACAGTGAATAAACTCAAACATCTACTTTATGATAAGTGTACACAACTGTACTATGTTCTTCGTGTTTCACTGTTGCAGTCATTACATTTGGGTAGATTCCCAAAGCTATGGTTGAGAGGATGAATTTATACAGCATTAGGACCAGCTATAAGGCCCTGCAGGACAGCAGTGCCAAAGCCAGCTCTGGATTTAGAAAATAAAGGAAAGGCTGTAGAAGTAGATGCAGCACTGGTGGAATGACATCTGATCCCCTGGTGGATAGTTTTACCATGGTGCATATAGCAGAAACAAATACAACGGGCTTATCCATTTGGAAACGGTCTGCTTTGAAATAGCCTTTCCCTCTGCAGCAAATGCCACCAGTAGTTTAGCTTTTCTTAGAGATTTTGTCCTGTAAGTAAAATCTAGGTTGTCAGTGTACATCCAATGAATGTAGAATCCACTCCCCCTTGTTCTGTGGATTGGGAAAGAAAGTTGGCAAATGAATGGTCTGATTAAGAGCCACAATGGATACCACCTTAGGCATGAAGGACAGATTGGTCCCGAGAGACACCCTGTCCGCATGGAAAATAATGAAAGGCTCATCTGCCATAAGAGCCTGTAATTCAGAAATCCTTCTAGCTGAAGTGACTGCTAAAAGGAAAGCTGTTTTCCAGGAGAGAAATTCTAAGTCTGCCATAAGCAGTTTGCTCGAAAGGAGGGAGAGGGAGTTTCTCTCATACAAAATTAAGGTCCCAGGTAGGAGTTGGAGGTCTCCTGGGTGGTCTTAAGTTTTTGGCCCCTCTGATACACTGCTTTAGCAGAGGATGAGAGAAGAGGGGAGGTTCTGTGTTGTAATGAGCTGAAATGGCTGAGGCATGGATTTTTATGGAAGAAAGGGACAGGCCCTTGTGAAGCATCTCAGTTAAGTATTGTAAAATGAGGAATATTGGGCACTGCTGTGCTTATTCCTAGTGATTGATGCCAGGCACAGAATCTTTTCCATTTGCCAGCATAAGATTCTCTAGTACTAGGCCTGCTCGCCTCCAAAATGACATCCATCACAGGTTTGCTGAGGGATGCCAAGGGTGAATTTAGGTGATAAGTCACGCTGCAAGATTCAAAGTTTGGAGCTGAGTGTGCAGAATTTGGTTGCTCTAATGAGACAGTAAGGGGTCTGAGGCAGATGCCACGGTGGAAGGTGTAACAAAGAGCAGGAGTGGGTACCAGTGTTAGCGTGGCCAGTCTGGAGCAATCAATCATTTTTGGTTTGTCCTGTTTGACTTTTAGTAGAACTTTGGAGATCAGAGGCAGAGGAGGAAAGGGCATAGACTGATAGGTTTTTCCAACTGAATGATAGAGCATCCACTTTCCAAACTTTTTGTGACGAGTTATTGTGCAGAATTTGTCCAACTGAAAGTTCTGGGGTGAGGCAAAAAGATCCAGGTCTGGACCCCCCCCCCCCATTTGCATGTCAACATCTTGAAAATCCATGGTTCCAGTTTCTATTTGTGTGGGTCCATGAGATTTATGCTTAGTTTGTCTGCCGGAGTATTTGGCTTTCCTGGCAAGAATTGAGCTTGTAGTTGCATTTGGCAGGTCAAGGCCATGTTCCACAATGCCATGGCTAGTCTGCATAGGGGGTGGGAATGAGTACCCCCCCCCCTTGCTCATCTATGTACCACATAACTGTGGTGTTGTCTATTAATTGCCCTGGATGAAGGTAGTCATTGAAGGCTGTCAGTGCATTCTGTACAATTAGGATCTCCTATGAAGGTGAATTTGATTCGGACTCCATTTGCCCTGAATGCACTTCCCTGCCAGATGAGCCCCCCAAATAGTCTGTAGCGTCTGTTTTGGTGGCATGTCTCTGCCCACCATAGGAACTCTAGTTTCAGGCAAGGTATGATAGGAATTAGAAGTTATGTACTCACCATAACGTTCCATCTGAGTAGGTGACTTCATTTGGATGCAACCTGTGGGTATCGGATCCGACCTCGGATCCGAGCCGGCATTTCAAAAGCTTAGGCTCAGAGCTCCTAGCTCCTCCCTCTACCCATAACCCCTTGCCAATCCCTGACTGACCTCAGATTGAGTTTGCCTATATAATACTGACAACAGTAACTGAACAAAGCAAAAAAATACTCTATGCATAAAGGTCAGGGGGATGGAGGGGGGGACGGTTGCATCCAAATGAAGTCACCTACTCAGATGGAACGTTATGGTGAGTACATAACTTCTAAATCTGAAGTAGGCAGACTTCATTTGTCTGCAACCTGTGGGACAGAGTCCCCAGCTACCTGAATCTTGGGCGGCCGTCATGGAAGGATGTTTCGGAGCACCGCTGAACCAAAGGATGCTCTTCCTCTGGAAACTACATCCACCTTATAATGAGAAATAAAGGTATGAGGTGAGGCCCAAGAGGCTGCCGCGCAGATATCATCCAATGACACACGGGACTTAAAGGTGGCTGACATGGAGACTGCCCTAGTAGAATGAGCCGTAACCCTCTGAGGAGCAGGCCTACCTGAAGTGTCATAAGCCTGCAGAATACAATTAGCAATCCACCTCGATAGTGTGACTTTAGAAACTGCTTTACCCAAAGCAAATTTAGCAAAGGAGACGAACAGCTGATCTGATTGCCTGTGACCAGCTGTTCTGTGAATATAAAATCGTAATTGTCTATGAACATCCAAGGAATGCAGTTTGTATTCTCCTTTGTTTGAGTACTTGGGGAAAAAACACAGGTAAGTTGATTGATTGGTTGATATTAGATTCTGAAGCTACCTTTGGAAGAAAAGATGGATTGGTCCTGAGGCACACCCTATCTGGAAAGAAGAAAAGGTAAGGCGGCTTGACGCATAAAGCCTGAAGTTCAGACACTCTTCTGGCTGAAGTGATAGCTACTAAGAAGGCAGTCTTCCAGGAAAGGTACTTCAGGTCTGTAGACGCTGCAGGCTCGAAGGAGGAGCAGTAAGGGCTTGCAGAACTAAAGATAGGTCCCAAGGTGGTACAATGTCTGACTGGAGGCCTCAACAAAAAAATCCCTTTAAGAAAGGTTTTGCACAATTTCGCCGTCATAAGGGGAGCTGTCTCATGGCCAATGTGATAATGAGAGATGGCTGCCAATTGTACCTTAATCGTGGAAGAACTTGCCCCTTGATGAAAGAGGTCTGTTAAAAAATCCAGCACTGCCGACATAGGTGCTGAAAAAGGATCCAAACTTTTCTGGACCGCCCAAATAGAGAATCTCTTCCATTTACTCCGATAAACCTGCCTAGTGGAAGGTTTATGAGCTGACACTAGAATGGCCTTGACCGGTGACGAGATACCGGGAGTCCTAATTAAGGATGGAACTGGAGCAGCCAAGCTGTCAATTTCAGGGTGCGTAGATTGGGGACCGAAATTCCCAGAGGATGGAGATGAGATCCGGAATCGGATCCAGAATCCAGGGTGGATTCACTTTGTGAGACCATACAAAGGGGAACCAGGGTTGACGAGGCCAGAACGGGGCAATGAGAATCATTCTGCTCCCCAAACTGTTGGCTTTCTGCAGAAGCCTCTGCATTAGAGGTAGTGGAGGGTAGGCATAAAGGAGACCGGGAGGCCAAGCATGCACCAGCGCGTCTCTCGGGAATTCCCCTGGTGGGGGAAGCAGAGCGAAGAAATTGTCGCATTTGGCGTTTGAGTGAGAGGCAAAAAGATCGCAACAGGGTTGCCCCCAAACGGCAAAAATCTTCTTCACTACCTGAGGATTGAGAGACCACTCGTGAGGGGAAAGAATGGTGCGACTGAGTTTGTCCGCAAGGATGTTGGATTTTCCCAGAATGTGCGTTGCTACAAGAAAGCGTTTGGTGGAAATTGCCCATTCCCAGACTCTCATGGCCTCTCGACAAAGGGGATAGGACCTGGTTCCTCCTTGTTTGTTGATGTACCAGACTACCGACATGTCTGTCTGGATCGCAATAGTCCCTGAAGGAAGAACGTGGTGAAGTGCTTGCAACGCTAGAAGCACCGCCCTCATTTCCAGGACGTTTATATGCAACGAAGTCTCTGTGGAGTTCCACGTGCCTTGGACAATCTTTCCCGCAGAATGCCCCCCCCACCCGAGGCAAGAAGCGTCCGTGGTCACTGTGGCTCGGGGAAATGCTGCACAAAAAGGTCTCCCTGTCAGAGGCTCCGGAGATTGAAGCCACCAAAGAAGGGAATCCTTGCATGCTTTGCTGACCGCTATCGGAGTGTTGAGAGAGGAACAGAGAGGGGACCACTGAACTTGAAGGGTCCATTGAAGAACCCTCATGCGTAGGTGCGCATGAAGAAGCGGGATAGCTGCCGCCATCGAACCTAGGGCCCTCAGGACTGAAGCTGCTGTCGGAAATGGTTGCAGGACCGCTGCGACATGACACTTCAGGTTGGAAATTCTGTCTGGGGTGAGGAAGGCTCGCATTGACCTGGTGTTTAGTCTTCCTCCTATGAAATCTATAACTTGTGCTGGGTGCAGTAAAGATTTCTCCCAGTTGACAGTGATGCCCAGCCTTGGGGCTATACGCAGGAAGTAGTCCCTGGCTGAGCACAGGAGATGCCTTGATGATGCCGTTAGGAGCCAGTCGTCCAGGTACGGAAAGACCTGTAATCCCTGGAGCCTCAGGTGGGCCGCTACAACAGCTAGAACCTTGGTGAACACCCTGGGGGCTGAGGTGAGACCAAAGGGAAGGACCCTGAACTGATAATGACTGGCTCCCAGCCAGAAGCGAAGAAACCTCCTGGACCAACTGTCCATGCGAATGTGGTAGTAGGCGTCCTTGAGGTCGATGGAGCACATCCAGTCGTTCTCCCTCAAGAGGGGGAGTATAGATTGAAGGGTGACCATCCGGAACTTTTGCTTGGTTACTGACAGGTTCAGCAGGGAAAGATCTAAGATCGGTCTTAAGTCCCCCGTTTTCTTTGGCACTAAAAAGAACCTGGAGTAAAACCCTGACCCGGTTTGATCTGGGGGGACGCACTGGATAGCTCTTTTTTTCTAGCAGCTGTCCGATTTCGATAGCTGCTGCCTCCCTTTGGTCGGGTGGAACATCTGGGAGGCTGCGAGATCTGGGAACTTTGAAAAGGGGAATTGTATAACCTCTGGATATCACGCGAAGCACCCAACGGTCTGTTGTGATGGACTCCCAAGAAGTTAGGTGCCTCAAACGCCCCCCGACTGCCTCCAGAGACGGACAGTCGGGCAACCCTTCAGGGCTGCTGCGTGGGTCTATCAGAGAAAGGTTCTCTGGACCCAAAGTTGCTAGGAGCCCCCCTGCCTCTAGGACGGCGACCTCCCCATCCTCCTCTGCCATGGAAGGACTGGTTATCCGGAGCAGGTTGGGACTGCTGCAACTTCCGGAACCACATCTTCTTCTGTCCCTTTTGGTTCTTCGAGAAGGACCTCTGGGGAGCTGAGAAGCGGACTCCGACGGCAGACAGCGTCTTCCCATCCTTCTCGCTCTGGACTAATGTTTCGCGAACAGTTTTGCCAAACAAGGCAGAACCATCGAAGGGGGCATTCGCGAAAGTCGCCTTGAAGGGCTCTGCGAAATCACAGTGGCGGAGCCAGGCCTGCCGCCTCATGACTAGGCCTGCTCCGCTGGCTCTAGCGGCTCCCTCGGTAGCGTGAGAAAGCAGCCGCATAGATGTATTAGAAACTGCTCTAAGAGTGGCCATTCGGGTGGAGTATACCTGCTTATCCTCACCCGACATGGACTCTGGGGGAGATGCAGCGTATTCTTTAATCAGATCCCGCTGCATCCTGATGACGTGTGCCATGTAGTTCAGCGCTCTCAAAGAGAAGGTTGCTGAACTGAAAACTCGCTTCCCAATGCGATCCATCGAGCAGGACTCCTTGCCCGGAGGATGCATAGAGGGACTCTCCTGGGCCAATTCCCTCTTAGTGGCTGCAGCCATCATCATGGCATCTACTGGGGGGCCTTTGCTCCAGTGAGTGCGGTCCCGGAGGAAAGGATACGGTCAGGGCGCTTGGGTACAGGCTCAACGGTGTCCGGATCCTTCCACGCTCTGATGGATATAAGGTCCACCAGAGGATCAGCAGGAGGGGACACCCAAGAGGTAGATGGGCCGCCTCGAATGCCTCCAGGAACACAGACTCGTCTGAGGAGGCCTTGGGGCAGACCACCCCCTGATCCTCAACATTTCCATAATGTCTCCAAATGAGACTTCCTCAGGGGTGATCTTGGGAGCCTTCCCTTCATCCAAGTCTGTGTCTTGTAACGGACTCGGGGAGTCCATGTGCCTCCTTTGCACTTACGCTTCCGAGGTACTTCTTCGGGGCTGTCCGAGGAGTACTCTTCGCAGCTGGATGTTCCAAGTGAACTACTTGGGACATCGAGGCGGGCTGTCCCTGGGACCGGCTGGTGGGGCCTGGCCCAACTGCAAGGGAGCGGGATGGAGCCATGGCAGGGACCGGGGTCCGGAAGTCCTCAACAGTGCCCTTTCCACTACGTCGAAGGCAGAGGGGAGCCAGCTTCTCTAAACCCCGAGCCGACCCCACTGGATCCGACGCGGATCGGAGCTGGAGCCGACCGTCGGATCCGAGACCGGTGTGCTCCGACCTAGACGGAGCCGAAGACACACCAGCTCCCTCGGATCCGAGGCTCGGTCCTCGGCTCCGAGAGGTCGGGTCCGGAGCACTCAAGGGATGGGACGGATCCGAGGTGCGCCGACCTATCGGATCCGACCCACCCCCGGATCCAACTCTGCCCGGCGCCGACAGCTCCGAACCCATGGTGTGGGTCGGAGAAGGAGCCAAAGGGGCGAAAAAAAGGGGTCGAAGCCCCTCCCGGATTGGGGGGGGGGCCTAGGAGCACTCCCATTTGCATTTGGGCCTGGATGAATTTCCTCATCATCCGGTCCATGTCTGCTTCACTCATGGAGAAGGTGGATCTGGTCGAGGCCACCAAAGCGGATCTAGAGAGCCGCCTTGGGGACCTCGTTGAAGGGCTAGCCTCCTCCTCGGGCCCAGGAGAGAACAGAGGGGAGTGGAGCCGAGGAGGAGGGAAGCTAGAAGGCACAGGAGAGGCCCGCTTGGATGGAGGAGCCGAACTAGAAGTTTCAGCTCTCCGTTTGTGGTGCCTCTCCCTGTGCCTCTCCTTTTCTCGCTCCCTAGAAGACTCTCTCTCCTCTGGCATTTTTGAGGGAGGTTGAGTCCCAGCCGGTGGAGGAGAGCCCACAGCAACTGTTTGCTGTGTAGAAGGGGCAGAAGCCGAAGCGGTATCTGGAGGGAGAAGTCCCGCCAGAACCAGCTTCGACCTCCACTCCCTCAAAGCTCGGGGCTTGAACCCTGCACAAATGGTACAACCAGATGACAGGTGTTCAACCCCCAAGCATTTAACGCACCGAGTGTGGCCATCCGCTGGGGACAGCTTATGGCCACACTCGGTACATTTAGAGAATACTGCCTTATGGGCTTCAGACATGTTAAGCCCTAACAGGCCTAAAAACACACACACACAAACTACGCAAAACCCGAGAAAAAAATTAAAAAGATAGAGAGGAAAGCCTAACACAAACACTTCTAACTAATTAAATTAAAAAAGTTAAAGTTTTTCAAAATTTTCCTGTCAGAAAACTTATCTGCACTAGGAGCTCAAGGAATCCGTCGCAACTTGAAAGCGGCAAACGAAATCTGAGGTCAGTCAGGGATTGGCAAGGGGTTATGGGTAGAGGGAGGAGCTAGGAGCTCGGAGCCTAAGCTTTTGAAATGCCGGCTCGGATCAGAGGTCGGATCCGATACCCACAGGTTGCAGACAAATGAAGTCTGCCTACTTCAGATTCATTGTTTCCTGACTGTGATAATATTGACTCCATAAACTAAGTACCACTGAAGTTTCCTCATATGCAGTCTTGCATATGGAATTAGAAGAATGCAGGAGGCCATGAACCCCAAGGCTTTCAGAATTTGTCTTGCAGATAGAGTTTTTGTGGCCACCTGTTTGAAGCAAGTCACCTCTGGCGTAAGGTAAGCCATCTGGGCAGTTGTATTCAAGCTTGCACCCAGGAATGTAATTTTTTGAGAGGGTACCAGCTGTGATTTCTTTTCATTTTATTAAATTTAGCACAAAACCAACAGCAAAGTACGTTGTGGTCAGGGTCTAGGCAAGGAATAAAGTACAAATGAAAATCCTTATGGAGGTATTTGCTTCCCACAAGTAATGCAATTATTAACTTTAACTGACATCGGTAAGTAGCAGAAAAAGTTTCCCCAACGGGGTACTTCGCTTTTAGTTGAAGACTTCGGTTCCGAAACTCGAAAATGAAAGTTTCAGGAGTTGGCCGACTGGCACTTACAAACTGCTTTGGGCACCGCGTGGCAAGAAAGACTGATGTAATGGTGTCGGCTGCATGTTTTATACCCCTGACAACCTGACGTCATGGAAGAAGGGACAGCATCAGACACAGGACCCAAGACTTTGTTAATCAGGCCGACAGAGCAACCTGCCAGCAGATTACCCAAATGTAATGACTGCAGCAGTGAAACACTACGAACATCTGAATTTTCTAGAAATTGGTTGTGTTGGGACCACACATTTTTTAGATGCCACTGTAACTCTCATGTGCATCCTGGGTAATGGTGGCTGCCATAAGGCCCAGAAGTTGCAAATTGTCTTGCTGATAGTTGGTGGACCTGGAACAGAGTCTGGAAGTGGCCTGTTAGGGAAAGCACTTTGTCCTGAGGAAGGAATGCCTTCCTCAGGTCTACTTGGATCCTGCGGCTCAGAAAGATTTTTTTCCTGCTGTGGTGTTAGGGATGACTTGGGGAGACTGAGATTTAACCTCAAGCAGACATTGCAAACTGCAGATTTTTTGGGGGAAGATTACTTTTTCTGCAAGAATGAGGATACCGCCTACGTAGGGATAGATTTGAATGCCCTTGGTTCTGCAATAGGCTATGGCTGCAGCAAGGCATTTGGTGAAGACCCTGGGTGCAGTGGATAAATGAAGGGGCAAGGCAGTAAATTGAAAGTGAACAGGGCCCAGTGAAACAAGTACTTTCTGTCAGAGGGTTTTATAGGTCGGCCTCCCTCCGGTCTGGAGTGGCCATGAATGCTTGTGCTGGCCATAGTGGAAGGAGGATTTGGAGGGATAGCATTCTGAAGGATGGGACTTTAAGGACATATCCAGGATTGGTTTCCATGACCAGTCTTTTTTGGTACTAGAAATAGCCTCAAGTAAAAGCCTTTTCCTTCTTGTCCTGGAGGGACAGGTTCTATGGTACCATGGCTCAGTACATCTTTACTAATGTCTGAAATAAGGTTTAGTTTTTTTGGTGGGGGGTGGGATCCCCCGAGAGGGGGTCCTTTCTTTCCAAAAAAAGGAAGTATCCCTCTTCTACTATTGCCAGGATCCAGTGATCTGAAGTAATTTTACCTCCAGAGGGGCAGGCAGTCGCACATTGTTGTTGCCATTTCTGTCCTGAAAGGGTCATCTGGGGGTAGGTAGAGAAGAGGCTGGTCTGGAAGGAGTCTGCCTCCTGGTTCCTCTCCTATACCTGGAAGAGGAAACCGTGGAGAAGGTTCTTTCAACATAGGTGGTCTTAGCTGGAAAGTTTCTGTAGTATTTTGGTACAGGGGATACCCAGAAGATGCTTAATGTCTTGAAGCTCACTGCTTTTCTACTGAAGATTTACAGTTCAGAAGACAGCTTCCCAAACAGGAGGCTGTGGTCTAGTGCAGCATCCAGAATTTTGGATTTGAAATCCTCAGGCAGTGACCGACACAGAAGCCATGAATATCTACGGAGCAGCAAGGCAGATACAGCAGATCTAGCAGAAGCCTCTGCTGTATCAGAATTGCATGTAATGGAGTGCCTGGCCACCTGGGATGCCAGGGATAGTTTTGAAGCTACCGCAGTCTTGTTAGAGTTAGGCAGAGAGGATAGGAGTGCAGATACTTGGGATACCAAACCCAAGGCATACTTAATCATATGGGTTTGGTAATTAACAGCTATGAATGCTTAAGGTGGAACAAGTGTAAACATTCTTCCCTAGCCTGTCCACGTTTTTGTTGTCTTTGTCAGTAGGCAGAAGGGACAAGGATGGGATCAGTCTTGAATGGGGCTACACCAATCAGTACAGGGTCTGACAAGGAAAGCTTCACAAGAAATTTATCAGGCACCTTGTATAAACAAATCAGGTCTCTCAGAAGCTGGTGGCTGAGAAACAGGATTTTTAGATGCTGATGTAAATGCATCCAATATGCAGGTATAACTGGGGAATGGCAGATGGTGAAAGTTATTCAATTTGCAATAGCTCAAAATAGCTTTTTTTTTTAGTTTATCATTTGGGAAGTATCCCATTTGAAATATTTTCACTTCAGTTATGGTCTCCCCAAAAGTGATGTCCTCAGGTGGAAAGTCCCCTTCTATGGCGTCCTCATCTGGGGAATAGTATTCTAGAGGAGAGGGTGTGCTGAGTAGCTAAGACTCAGATGGAGAGAATTTCTTCATGGGAAGTGAGAGGGAGTATAGAAGTAGCTGAGACAGGCCTTGTGCTTAGCACTGGGATAGTTGAGGGAGAGGAGGCAAAGGGCTTAAGAGCCATGAAGGTCTGCATCAAGGACAGAGTAAAAGATTGAGCAGAGGGAGATAAAGGTTTACTTTTTTCTTTTTAGAGGAATTTTGGGAAAGGAAGACCACCTAATTTTATGGGCCTGAGCTAAAGCAGAGACTTCTGATAGAGACTGGAGTCCAGTGGATCCTGGTTCCCCCTCAACTTCAGTGGAAACAGACGTCCAAGTCACCTCCATGAATGTGTCAGCCAGCACTTCAGAAACTGCTTTCGAGAGGAGCAGATGAAGTAGATTGCTCTAACGAACGTCCCTCAACCCCTATATCAGCAGCTGGCAGGGCATCAGATGACAGAGGCAGAGGAAGCAGGCTGTGAAATCTTGGCCTTTTCAGAGGTGGTTACACCTGGGCTGCCCACTCCAGATCCACCTACAGTGCTAATTTTTATTTAGTCTCTGATTTTCAGAGTCAAGATTAAGGGCAGCCAGATGGCTTCTAACCATTTAGGGAGGAAGAATTGGCAAATGGTGCAGGTGGTATGGTAGTGTTCCCACACTACACAAAAAACTCAGTCATGAGCATCTATGTGGAATTTTGACATCTGCACTGGCATTTACCCTTCTTAATGGGCATAGGTTGGAAGAGAACAAGCAAACAAAGCTCAAGCAAGAGTAATTGAAAAAATTCCCCAACGGGTACTTGGCTTTACAAGTCTTGATAAGTAAAGGAGCGATGAGATCAATTGACAGAAGAAAAATTCTGAGGTCTGTGCATGCAGACGTCACATTTAAGGCTCCAGGTTTACGGCCCTGCATGTGACACCCCTCGCACCAACAGCAATCAGGCTTAAGCTTTTGTATAGGAGCGGAAGTTTGGGTCACCTGAGGTGGAGAATCCCACACTAAGAATACTGCAACATGGGAACAGAAGGGCATCATACCACTGACACAAGGCTACAGCAAGAGACATGACTACTGTTATGCCTGCAATGGTTAAGAGGAATACTTGCCTTGGCAGACCCACTAAGAGGCCATGAGAAGGGACATTTTCAAGTTCCACTGGAGAGTTTACTGGGATTGGGAAGAACAAGGAAACAAGTGGCAGTATCAGACAACATTCCAGTGGACATTTCCAGAGAACATGGATTTGATAATGCAGTACTTTATGTACAAGTGGTTACAGTGAGCAGGCATGGAAGCATATAGGAAATGCAGTTAGAAGACTGCTTAGAGCTCACACTAACAAATGCTGCTGGGGTAGCATTATCAAGGAGGGATGCTACTTTTTAACAGCCAGCCTGAAATCTTAGGCATAGCTATTAAAAATTAATGGGCTTCACTTAGACGCCACTTCAATAAGCATTAGATAGTAGCAGCAAACCTCTGGTATCTTGACAGAACTGCGAGTCAGACTTCCTTTGCAGGGCGTACTGGACACAAAGTTAAGATTGGTACAGCTTTCAGACCCCACTTTAAACTAATGAAGTCTACCCACATGGTTCCTGAACCTCAAGGGAAGAAGGGTCCATGCACTCTGACAAAGGAGTACTTTAGAAAGATGGAGATGTGATAAAGCAAGTGGTAGTACCCAAGGGTCTACCAATGGGTGAATCTATCCCTATTCCATGGTTTTCCGTTTTCAGGCCATATGGGCCTACATATACAAATACGACTTGCGCAGAATTTCTACTGGCCAGGTACTGTAAGACACATGAACAACTACTGCAAACAGAAACAGTGCTGGAGAGCTGGAAAGGCAGGAGAAAGTTAAAGCAGTTTTGATGCCTTTGCCTATTTTGGAAAAACCATATCAAAGAATATATGCAAACATTGGAGAACTTAACACCCCAAGCTACAAAAATTAAGAGGCATAATCTGATAGTGGTAACTATACTGCTACATATGCTAAACAATCATTCTGCCCTCTATTGAGATGTATCAGATTCTGTTAAAAAAAATCAGTAATATCAATCTCCCAAATTAACTTAAAAAAACTGATACTACGTGCACACATTCATATCTGTATGTAGCCAAATAAATTTTTTGTTATTTGTCCAAGTTTGCTTTGATGCTTTTCTAAGAAATACCTGCCCTGGTGCTTAAATATATGATGCAAATGTATCACTATTTTGTAACTTTGTAACTGCAAGCCACAGACGAGGAATGCAAAATAAGAAAATTTGTCAAATTCACAGTGGAGACGTCTGCATGCTCATTACACAGCAAAATAGTATGCACTCTACTACAGAGTCAAGCCCTGCTCTCACCCACAGGTAATCATGTAAATCTTCAGAATGACAACTATCCAAACTTTTTTTTTTCTCAAAAGCAGACCCTACAATCAGATATACCCATAGACATACTTTCAGTAAATGCAGCAGCAATCAGTTCACATCGAGTAGACTAGTGTGAAGATGTGAAGTTAGATTTACTGTGGCAGAAATGACTAATTTTGCAAACAGTTACTGTTACATTAACATTACAAAATCAGAAAGTTCCAAACGTGTGACCAAGACAGACAAAAGTTGTCAATTTAAGGTAGCTGTGTATGCACATGATCTTTAAGTAAACATCCAATCGGGAAAAGTAAACAGACTCATTAATATGGAATTATTTTCTTCAGACTTCTCTGCTTGAAAAAATTTTTTTTAAGACTGGTTTGATATCCGTAACAGAAAGGAAGGCTAGTTTTTATAGTTAAAGGTTTCTTTGTTCATAAAGATTTCAAATTTCCCTGCATACTTTTGCCTATATTTAACTGTTACTTGCTTTGCTTAATTCATTCTTACATTTGTCTTTTAAAGCGACTGTAGCTGGTCATCAATTTATATATTTAACTGGACAAGAAGGTATTTACTGTCAACTGGCTGACAAGTTGCTGGCAACTACCTTCATTGGCCAAGCCATTCTGCCAAGTACCCTGCAAGTTTATAAATTTGCTTTACTAATAAGTGAAAATAACTCGACTGTCCTAGCCTAGTAAAATAGGGTGACAGCAGTTTATTACGAGAGAGGGCAAAAGACTAGTGCTGGACAATATAACCAGCCTTCTCTGGAATTAAGTGCAAGAGACTGAATGAAAACTTACACAGTAATGTAGGCAAGGGAGCACCGTAAGAGAGTGACGAGTAAAGGGTCTGGGGAGCAAAGCCAAAGATTACTGGTAGATAGGTTCAGCGTGAATCTTGCTCATAGGTGCTGATGGGACAAAACTCTTACACAATGCAGAATTGCATAATACACTCTTCACCCCCCTTTTAAGGCTACCAACTTTTCCAAAAGGACTCAAAACATTTCTTTCCTCAAGACAGTGAATGTTTCCTGCATGCTGCTGTGGCCAAGCTACGCTCATTTAGTGACATACTGGTGTGCTTTTGTGTATACTTTAATCTGTTTGGTGCCAGTGAGTGGCTTGAAAAACAATACTCCCAGTGACCATCAGATTAGATTTTTTTAAGTTTAAAAAATTTGTATTTAGTGGAATGGCATCCAAGCACTGCTGCACCCTGTCCATAGTCCAAATTTTAAGCCAATCAAGTCCTCCTGTAACAGACCTGAGCAGATTTGTTCCACACAGGTGGGGGTTCCATAGATTTGACAGGGGAGAGCCATGGAGTGGTCCTTTAAGCAGACACTGGAGTGTTTGTACTCTGGCATTTCTGTGTTGGAAGTCCTAACTTCAGCCCATGGGGAGAGGTGGGGCTATCAGCATTATTGTGGGAACTCTCAATACTATGCCTTGCAAGTATATGTTCTAAGCACTTTCTAATGGGGTCCAGTGCTAGGAAGTAGCCTAAAGAATCCTACTACACAACTGCCCCTCCTCGCAAGGAATGCGGCTTCACACCTACTGAGCACGAACACCATTACAAGCCTCTAATCACTCATGGGTCACTTGGCCATAACTGAGGCTTTAGTAGAAGTTGGCTGCAGAAGCATAAACACCTTTAAAAAAATTAAAATCAGCCAACAAGTTACATGGGAATAAGTAAACCAGCTTCCAATGATCTATATACAGTTGCGTGCAGAGGAGGGTCATGCTTATTCAACTTAACTAGCCAAGTGCGCTATCCAAACTCCTCAGTAAAATAAAAAACTGTACATAACCAAAGTAAATTCATAAAATCCAGCAATACAGTTACTAAAAATGCTGGACAGCTAGAAACATGGCGGTTTTAACACTGGATCTGTACTCTGATCGTATGGGTGGGCAAAGTTACAGTAGGATCTGAAGTGAAAATTTAACTTGTGGAAAAATTTAACAGTCAAGTTGTGTTAAGGAACTTTTACCTGTCCACCCCAAAGAACTAGAGGAAACTATTATGCACCATCCCAATGAACTACAGGCAACTATAAAGCAATCTATATACATAGGTGGAAGCAACTTTATAAGTGAAGAGTTGTATAGTATAGTTAAAATCTAGTTAAGACCAAACCCACATTGGTACCTCATACATTTTTTCCACAGCATTCAAAACAATGTAAAGAAATTGAAGATGTGGCAATTTACCGACGAAAATATTTCAACTTTAACATACATTTTAAAAATAATGATCAGTGGAAAGGGATAAGACAGATGGGAGTATAGAAGTTAGAAAGTGGAGAAGGCAAAAGCTTCAGGCGTCTGTTAAGGATTACTTATTTGACAAAAAATGGCAAGTTAACCTGAAAAAGGTCAATTTGTCTACTTCAACATTGCACTTCCAATCATTTTAGTGTTCCTGTCTAGTCAGAGAAACTAGTTCTGCTTTTTCAAGTTTTCATAACACAACCCTCTACTTCCAAAGTCAAAAAGATCTGCTAGCTAAACTATTAGAGAATTCCTTCCAGAAGGTACAGGACAATAGTGCTCAAAGACAGACTATTGCGCAAGCCAGGTGTTTAAAGTGGAAGTATAAAAACAAGTGCAAATATGCAGCTAAAAAAAAAAGTAAATTAAACACTGGCTTTTCTGTTACCTCTGAAATACACACCACAAGGCAGCAATCACTGAAGAAAAACAAATTTGTAGAGGTGAGATGCTATTTAGTTGGGTGAACATGCAGTCCAGCTCTAGTAAGGCATACACCACTGCCAGATCCTGGGCTGGGTTTAGTTCCCTTAATCAGATGGGCAACAGGAGGGCAGGAAGAAAAGGTATTCACTTACAAAGAAGCAGTCTCATTCTTAACAGTAACAGCTCACTGACAAAAGGTCATGTAACAAACAGCAAAAATAAAATACTCCAAGTAATAAAAACAATCTAGGTGAAGCAGACCTCATCCCTCAACACTGTACTTTTCTAAATGAAATATGGAATCAGAGACTGATTATGTATTCCAAATTAAAATTTTAAACATTACACATACTGTGTAAAACAATTTTGTCAATGTCACGGTCTGGTAGCTGCAGACATACTGACCAGCTGAAGTCAGTTATGAAAAACCGGAGACACAAAACATGAAGATTCAAGTCTCTATTACAAGTACAAATTGCAAAGTACTAACCACAGCTTGTTTTTACTTACCAAGTCATTCACCATTGACTCCATCTGAGCTTGTGCTTCCTCTACTTCACCCGTTGGACCTTCCAAAGTGATGCAGTCTTCTCCCTCAGTGAACTCAATGTGAACCTACAACAGGAAAAAAAAAGTCAAAATACACATTGTACAAATGAAAAAAAAAATGTTAATTTCCATCTTCCAGTAAATGCAAGGGCACTACCTACGACAGATGCAGCACCATGGAGGAAGTACAGTTATGTAACTCAACATAAATAAAACTGTACTCTGATTTTAGCATTCAGCAGGGATAGTCCAACTATGACAGAGTCTACTTTCAGCTGAGGCCCAGGGAGAAATGCTCTACACCCGTCCTTGGAAAGTGGAAGGAAACAGAACCTAGAGGAAACCCATGCAAACACAGGGAAGACATGCAGACTCAACAAGGACGACACCCCAACAGATTATCTAACTAGAGAACCGGTTACTGTTTGGTGACAATGTTAACCTCTGCACCACTGTGCCACCCAATGTTGTAGCAATGAGTCTTTTGGTATTCAGGCTGGCTGCAGGCTTTTGCATGGCAGGAAGACCAGAGTCTTTGACCATCTTCCATCCAGTGGATGTCTTTTGTCATTCAACTTCAGTGCTATACAGGTACACTGCCCAGCAGCATCTTCAGGTCTTTCTTGGAGATACTGGAGTCCTACATTCCTCAGGTGAAACATAAGCTGCCCCACTAACCACACAAACAGCCCTCACCTTCAGGGGAACTGACGAGGGGGAGAAAAGGTATTGCAACAGTGACCTACTTTAACACCTGCAAGTAAGTTACCCACACACTTGTACTACGTTTACCATAGTCAATGTCACATTTGAGTCTTGGTCAGATTCCAAAAGCTTTTTTTTTTTTTTTTTTTTTTTTAATACTCAAGTACGTGTGTACATGCACAAATTAGAGGTTGGGCACAGTTGTCCTGGGACAGCAAGCTTTGCAGAATTGGAGAGAAATTTATCTCTAGTATTGATATGGCAGTAAGATAAGTGTTTGATGTGTAGAGGACCAAGATGATGCTTCTAGGATGACCCAAGTAGTATTCAAAAATGCTCCTGGTGTTTTTTGCTTTTGACTGGGCCCTGACTTGACATGGATCCGCTTGCAATGTTTAAAAGGAAATGCATATAGTAATGCATTTTGAAATTGACCGTTTCTACACTTGTCTTCCCTTTTTACCTTCCCACAAAAGGTCACCAACAGCTGAAATCCTTTGGGATATGTTGTCCTGTGCAAGTAGAATCAGTTGCCTGTGCACATAGAGAGAATGAAGAATTCTCGCCCTTTTTCTGTGAATTACAGATAGCCTGTTTTAAAGAAATGTCACCACCTTGGGTAAGGCGTTAGCTGTTAATCTAACCCCATGGAAAATAAGGAAGTGCTCTTTGCATATCAGGATTTATAGCTCAAAGATGCACCTGGCATACAGCCAGCAAGACAACTTTTTTTTTTTTTTTTTAATTTCTTCATATCTTTTGGGTTTCTAGTACCATGACAGGAAAGGACCCCATTCAAGTCAAAGTACAACTCAAGTTCTGAAATTAGTACAGTTTCAATCTTTGAAGCCAGAAATGCTCTTCTCAGCACCCGCAATGTGCCCAGTAATGACTCCTACAATGCATATGGAGTTGCACATATTAGTAACACATCTAAATACGAATGTAGATTCTTTCAAGACCTGTTGCTCCTACTACTACTGAACTGCCTGGGTATCTTTCTTCCACAATGCTCTCGTTTCTGCCTGCAGATCCTGATATTTTATGACTCTATGCAAAACACTGTAGTCTCAGTGTAGCAATTTCAATCAATGCTACTTTTGTCTTTTCATGGACCACTATACATCTGGTTTTCTAGTATCGATCTTTCGCATTGCTGGTAATGGATGACACCATGTGATGTAAACTTCATTTTCTATGATGATTTGCGGCTCACGTTTCCAGTGTTTTTCATCCACTTCAGTACCATAATGTTTGCACAATCCCCAGTGCAACAGTCTTGTCACATTATGCCTTTCAATGTATAGTCCTTCTGCCATTTAGTATGTCACAACCAGCAACGAGGTATGCAACAAGTTTCCAATTCTGTTTTACAAAACGTACATTTGTCAGTTTCTCCCACATGTTCAATGGACAGTAAACCAATGTGGATGTAACACCATCTTGGGCCGACAATATTAACCCTTCATCGCTTGGTTTGAATTTGCCTCTCCTCCACCATTCCTGCGTTAGTCCCTGATCAATGTGAGATTCTTCCAGTTTTCTACACTTGCAACTACATTTATGCATTTTCCACATTTCTTGGCTTCTCAACTGCAGCCTCACCTTACATTGCCTTTTGGGGTTTTTTGGGGACATTCAATTGCTGCCTGTTTTTTATCTACTTGTGGTTAAAAGTCCATTCTTGCTTGCCGCCGATGTGCTTCTGCTAGACTAAGCAGAGAAGTCATCTTAGATTTATTCTCCTTGTGTTTCAAAACTTTCACTACATTGGGTCTTGTGTGGTCAGCAGATATGTACAGAGTCCCACGATTACAGATCTATACACTTAATTTCAAGGAGGCCCATCTCTCCTTTGGAATGGAGGATATAAAATTTTGGTATGTACAGATTTTAATAAAATTTGGCAAGCATGAAGCATCCTTGTTTTCCTGTAATCCATCAAACACGTTTTGGGGCCAATCACTCAAAACTAAGTTAGGACAGGAAGGACACACTGGTTTATAACATGGATTTTGTTCCTAGATGTCACTGTTTCCAGGATTAAAGTCTTCTAAAATACTCCTTACCAAGTTTTATTTCCCTTTGTTCAGATTTTAATTGTTGATCCCTCAATTCTCAAATACTTAAACATTCCCTCTTGCTCAAGTTCTTTTATTATCCCAAACTGTTTTCTTAGTGCTGCAGTTTTCCTGCTTTAAAGGTTGCTTTTGCACATTTATCAAGACCAAAAATGAGATTCTTGCATCTGAAAAAGTTGACAACTTGCAGTTATGCTTTCAGTTCTTCACATGGTGAGCTATACAGTTTAAAATCGCCAAAGAAGATGAGTAGTCTACACTGTTTTCTAGTAGCCAAATTATAGCCATGGCCCAAGCCGTTAAGTAGACAGCTTAAGTTCAAAGTCATCCTGGAATATCACACTGAATTTTTATCCTTGGAATAATTTCTCCTTTATTTTCTGTGTAAGCAATTTGATGGCTGCTGAGGATCTGGTTTCAAAATGGTGTTTGTTTTAGAGGTTTCTTTCACAATTCAGACACCAGGAAGCAGACTCAAACCTTGGGTGGTCTGAGATGAAAAGCCTCTTAAGAACTGCTTCATATGGGAGGTGAGCAGATCTTGGAGAATACATATAAGGCAGACTGACACTGCTGAAGACTTTGTAATTTTAGGCTGTAAAACTGTTCTTTTTTTGTATAGGAGAGATATTATAGTACCTGTTTCAACATAGTGTGCAGGTAGAATACCAATAACCTTACAGAGGCCCTTTTACATTTAGCTACATATGATTTCCCAACACTTGGTTTTCTAGTTTCTCGGGGGGGGGGGGGGGGACAATTGTTTGGAAAGTATCTCTAGCCAATCATCCATGCTGTCAGTTTGAGTTTTCATTTTGGGAAAGATGAAAGTACCGTTGCTATGGTTCACTAGGTTCGTGCTCTCCCTTTGCAGTGTGTTGGCACAAGGGAGAACTAGGTTCCTTATTGGCCCAAGCAGCACATTATTACTTATCAGAAGGTGAGGACAGATGGACCAGAGATACTAAAGAGAAAGGTAAAAAAGTTCTGACCAGTTTAAGGCATCTCTTCACTCCCCTCTTGGAAGTCTATGAATACTTTATTTGCCCATTTTCAGGAGAAGCACAGGTCCATTTTTTGGCACACCTGACTTTTAAGGTCTAGGAAAATATTGTTTCAACATCCACTCACTAGGGGTCCAAGAGAGATACCCATTAGACCACCTGCAAACAGGTTTGCCTGACTGGAATGTAGCAGGCTATGGGATGTGGTAGGAATTGAATTAGTTTATGTACCGCATCACCAGTTCTTTTAAACATGTTTACTGGTCAAGGATCCTATATTTCTTGGAAGAGTCAAAGTCAAAATGACTGCAAACAACCCTTATGTTGAAATATTAAATGCCTGTCCAAAATACACTGGACCCTAAAAGGCCCAGCTGTGCTTCCCAAGCAAGGTCCAAGTTGTCCATGGTTAAAGTTTTGAGAAGTGTCAGAGTTGGGAAGGGGATCCTGGGTTAGTTTGGACTCTCCTCTCACCACAGAATGCTTTTCAGGCAAGGAAGGAAAGGGATAGCTTTCTTTAGGAAGAGCTGGAGGTGTGACCAGGATCTCTTTTTTTAAGGAGCCAACAGTTTCATTGTATGCAGTTTTGGCAGTGGCACCATCAGGATGCAAGAAGCCATGTATCCAAAGGCCTTTAAGAAATTGTTCAGTGAAGTTCTGTTTGTTATGAAGGTTCATGAAGTACTGTGGAAAAAAAAAAAAAAAAAAAGTGTCCTACAGTAAAGGCAGCTTTGGTTAACGCAATCCAGGCCTGTACCTAGAAAGGATGTTCTTCTGTTAGGTGTAAGTTGGCTTTTGATAACCAGAAATCAAAAGTACTACCTTCTGAAGGCAATATACTATGATCTGCATGACTGTCAGGTAATATTGATGGCAATACTGCATGGATTAGGCAAGTGTCCATGTATGGACAAACATGGACCCCTCTTGTTCTACTAAAGGAAGTGGCCGGTGCTAGATATTCAGTAAATACTTGGGGTGCAGTAGACAAGCCAAACTAATGCACAAAATTGTTAGTGCAATCCCACTGTCTGGAAATGTAGGAAATATCCAGTGTTCCTACAAAACAGTAACACGAAGACAGACTTCCTTTAAATCCAGAGTCTCCATCCAGGTCCTAGTGAAATGAGCAAGAGTTTTTAAAGGATCAGCATTCTAAATTTTGGTACTCCCAGGAAATTGTGGAGTAGAGTCTTGAAAGATCTGGTATAGGTCTCCAGGTTCCCTCTTTCCTGGGGACCAGGAATAGGTGCAAGTAGAACCTTGCACCCATTTTCTCCTGGGAGACCGGTTAGACAGACTTGATTTAACAGGTCCTGCAAGAGAGGAAGGATCATTTACTTTTGTTACTCTGGGGAAGGGGATTTACCAAAACTGAAAGGACCATATTACACATTTGTCTTATTTGACTTGTTTCCAATGACTGGAGACAAAGGTTTGGGGATGGGAGTTGCTGCACAGTCGCAGCTGTTCTCTTCGGGGGGAGGGGGTGTAAGAACCCACCCCTCGAAGTCTGGTAAGCAGCTCAGGTCTGCCACTTTCCATGAACGTGTTGCATGCAAAAGCCTAGCCCTACTCTACTACATGCTGATGGCAAGATTCAGCACTACTCTTAATGGTCTTACTGTTGAACCTTGCTTAAAAAGGGCAGTTAAGCAGGTCAGGCAGAGGCACTAGATAGAACAGTAGAAATGAAGTCTTTGTATGAGATCTGGTTCCACATGAAAAGCAGTTTACATTCTTAAACATGCAGAAAGACAAAAATTCTAATAGAAGGAAGGTCCCCAAATGGAATACCTAGACACTAGGATAATTCAATCTGACAGGACTGATTATGCTTACTAATTTTGTCGTGCATCAAACTAAGTGGCAAGAAAGAAAGAATAGTTGTGTAAAATCTTACCATAACCACAGATGTCCTTTCATGTTACAGTATTCTTGTTGTAGGATTTCCCACTTCAGGCGACGCATGTGTCTGCTCCTATACAAAAAGCTTTAGCTTCACATGTAGGACCATAAACCAGGGACGTTCTGCATGCACAGACCTCCGAAAGTACAGTTGTGTATATTTACCATAAATGTAGATGTTGGGTTATCTCTGCCAGGGTAGCCCTCGGCCAGCCCAAATACAATAGGCTTAGTATTTTTGAATTGGTTGCTGTTGCTTCAGGACTGATGTCAGCTCATCAGTAGTATAAAGTAAGGCAGCCAATGCCATTACATCAGTTTGTCTTGCCCTGTCAGGAGACAGATTGGGAGCCAGGTTCTGGTGGAAGAACCCCACCAGTGGAAAGTAAATGTCCCTTGTAAGGAGAGAGAGAAGAAAGAAGAGGGGGGTGGAGTGAGGGAAACCAGGACTGCAACAGTGAATACACTCCAACATCTACATTTACATTAAGTGTACATAAGGTACAGTGGTGTACACTTACCATAAATGCAGATGTTAGAGTGTATTCACTGTTGCAGTCATTACATTTGGGTAATCTGCTGGCAGGTTGCCCTCAGTCGGCCTGATTAACCAAATCTTGGGTCCTGCGTCAGTTGCTGTCCCTTCTTCCATGATGCGAGGTCGTCGGGGGTATAAAACATGCAGCCGTCGCCATACATCAGTTTTTCTTGCCCCAGATGTCAGGTGCCCCCCAAATGGGGAGCAAAATATATATATATTTTATTAAAAACAAAAAATATACCTCCAAACAAAAGCAAATACACCAAAAAGGCTTTTAAGCATAGTAAAAGTAGAGGTATAGTAAGAGAAAAACAGAGGGCTGGAGGGAGGGTAATCAGGAATGCAACAGTGAATACACTCAAACATCTACATTTAAGTTAAGTGTACACAACTGTACTATGTTCTTCGTGTTTCATTGTTGGTCATTACATTTGGGTAGATTCCCAAAGCTATGGTTGGGAGAATGGATTTCTACAGCATTAGGACCAGCTATAAGGCCCTGGACAGCAGTGGAAATTCCAGCTTTGGATTTAGAAAAGAAAGATGAATGGTAATGTTTGGTGAATGTATGAACTGAGCTCCAGGTAGCAGCTTCTAGAATGTCTCTGGTAGGAACACCTCTGAGAAAGGCTGTAGAAGTAGATGCAGCACTGGTGGAATGAGATCTGATTCCCTGGGGGATAGTTTTACCATGGTGCATATAGCAGAAACTAATACAATGGCTTATCCATTTGGAAATAGTCTGCTTTGAAACAGCCTTTCCCTCTGCCCCTGCAGCAAATGCCACCAGTAGTTCAGATTTTGAGATTTTGTCCTGTTTAAGTAAAATCTAAGTTGCCTGTATACATCCAATGAATGCAGAATCCACTCCCCCTTGTGTGGATTGGGAAAGAAAGTCGGCAAATGAATGGTCTGATTAAGAGCCACAATGGATACCACCTTAGGCATGAAGGATGGATTGGTCCTGAGAGACACCCTGTGCGCATGAAAAATAATGAAAGGCTCCACTGCCAAAAGAGCCTTAATTCAGAAATCCTAGCTGAAGTGACTGCTAAAAGGAAAGCAGTTTTCCAGGAGAGAAATTAAGTCTACAGTAGCAGCTGGCTTGAAAGGAGGGAGTGAGTTTTTCCAATACAAAATTGAGGTCCCAGGCAGGGGTTTGAGCTCTCTTGGGTGGTCTTCAGTTTTTGGCCCCTCAAATACTGCTTTACCAGAGGAAAGAAGAGGAGAGGTTCTGTGTTGTAATGAGCTGAAATGGCTAAGGCATGGATTTTTATGGAAGAAAAGGACAGGCCCTTGTGAAGCATCTCAGCTAAGTATTGTAAAATCTGAAGAATATTGGGCACTGCTGTGCTTATTCCTAGTGACAGATTCCAGGCACAGAATCTTTTCCATTTTCAGCATAAGATTTTCTAGTACTAGGCCTTCTCACCTCCAAAATGACATCCATCACAGGTTTGCTGAGGGATGTTGAGGGTGAATTTAGGCGATAAGCCGTGCTGCAAGATTCAAACTCTGGAGCTGAGTGAGCAGAATTTGGTTGCTCTGCTGAGACAGTAAGGGGTCTGAGGCAGGTGCCACGGTGGAAGGTGTGACACTGCATAGGAATGGGTACCAGTGTAGGCGAGGCCAGTCTGGAGCAAGCAGACTCAGTTTGACTTAGTAGAACTTTGGAGAGCAGAGGCAGAGGGGGAAAAGCATAGACAGAGAGCATCCACTTTCCAAACTTTTTTGCGATGAATTCTTGTGCAGAATTTGCCCAATTGATAGTTTTCGGGTGAGGCATAAGATCCATGTCTGGACTCCCCCATTTGCGTGTCAACATGTTGAAAATCTGTGGTTAGTTTCCATTCGTGTGGGTCCATGAGATTTCTGCTTAGTGTCTGCCAGAGAATTCAGCTTTCCTGGCAGGAATTGAGCTTGTAGCTGTATTTGGTAGGTCAAGGCCAATGTTCCACAATGCCATGGCTAGTCTGCATACGGGGTAGGAATGTGTACCCCCCCCTGCTTGTTTATGTAACACAACTGTGGTGCTGTCTATTATTAATTGCCCTGGATGAAGGTAGTCCTTGAAGGCTGTCAGTGCATTCTGTACAGCTAGCATCTCTTTCTGATTGATATGAAGTTGCATTCAATTTGGGCTCCATTTGCCCTGAATGCACTTCCCTGCCAGATGAGCCCCACAATCATAGTCTGATGCGTCTGTAGTTAGGGTTTGGGCGGCAGGGGGTGGAGTGAATGGCAGCCCTTGTTTTTGGTGGCAGGCCTCTGCCCACCACAGGAACTCTAGTTTCACGCAAGGTGACAGGAAACTGTTTCCAGACTGACAATATTGCCTCCATAAACTTTTTAAGTATCACTGAAGTTTCCTCATATGCAGTCTTGCATATGGAATTAGAAGAATGCAGGAGGCCATGAACCCCAAGGCTTGCAAAATTTGTCTTGTAGATAGCTGGGTTTTTGTGGCCACCTGTTTGAAGTAAGTCGCCAATTGAATTTGCTTTTCTGGCGTAAGGTAAGCCATCTGGGAAGTTGTATTCAAGCTTGCACCCAGGAATATAATTTTGAGAGGATACCAGTTGTGATTTATTTTAGTTTATTGTGTACCCTAGGCAAGTTAGAACCCTTTTTACAAACACCAGATGCTTTAGAAGAATGTCCTTGTTTTCTGCCTGAATTAGACAATCTTCCAGGTATGGATATATTTTAATATTTCTTTGCCAGCAAAATGCAATTACTGTAGCCAGGCACTTTGTGAAGACCATGGGCGCAGTAGGTAAGTCAAAGGGCAGTGCAAAGAAAGTACAGTTTTGTACCTACCATAAATGTAGATGTCCGAGAGGTATGCATCTGCAGTCCTAACATATGGGTTGTCCTGCCTCAGGCAGCCCTTCAGTCAGCCGGATTCCAAAGTCTGGGTCTGGCCTCGGCTGATGTCGCACTTCACCTGACATCATAGCTGCTGTGAATTGGGTATAAAGGCATCAGCAGACGACATTTTCCTCAGTGTTTCTTGCCCCAGATGCCAGGTGCCCTCTAGGAAGGCTAAATTTGGATAAATGCAAATGATTCCAAACAGTAGAGAGCTAAGAAAAACAACATGTATATACATATATACAAACAAATACACCATAATAGATTCCCCCAGCTAGCTACAAGATGGGCAAATACCCTAGGAGTACCACAGAGGGGAAGGAGGGTGGGTAATCCTGACTGCAGAGGCATACTTCTCTGACATCTACATTTATGGTAGGTACAAAACTGTACTATGTCCTTCAAGGATGCATCTTCAGTCCTAACATATGGGTAGAATACCATAGCCAAACTGGGGGAGGAGGCACTAAAATGATTATGGTGTAGTTAAGATCCCTTGCAAAACAGCAGTTGCAAAACCTGCTCGGGATCTAGAGTATAAAGGTAGATTATAATGCTTGGCAAATGTATGCACGGAACTCCAAGTAGCAGCCTCTAGAATGTCTTTGATAGCCACTCCTCGTAAGAAAGCTGTAGTAGTGGCTGTAGCTCTTGATGTTTTTTGGAGTTGTCTTTCCATGAAAAGAGTAACAAAATCTAATGCAATTTCCTATCCATTTTGAGATTGTCTGTTTTGAAATTGCTTTTCCTTCCATTCCTGTTGCATATGCAACCAGAAGCTGGTCAGTTTTTCTATTGTTCTTGGTTCTGTCCAGATAGTAGCGCAATTGCCTGTGCACATCCAAGGTATGTAGTAGTCTTTCCCCCCTGTTCTGTGGGTTGGGGAAGAATGTTGGTAGGTGTATTGCTTGGTTCAATGATACTCTGGAGACCACCTTTGGCATAAAAGTAGGGTTGGTTCTCAAGGATACTCTATCCTGATGGAAGATAAGGAAGGGCTGCACTGCCATTAATGCCTGTAATTCAGAAACCCTTCTTGCTGAAGTGATTGCAAGCAGGAAAGCAGTTTTCCAAGATAAAAACTGTAATTCTGCTGTTACTGCTGGCTCGAAAGGGGGAAGTGTTAATTTTTCCAGCACAAAGTTGAGGTCCCATGTAGGCAAAGGTGGCTTCCTTGGAGGCTTTACATTTTTAATTCCTCTCAAACTGCCTGAGTAGAGGATGAGAGAAGACTGGAGGATCCATGTTGTATTCTGCTGAAATTGCTGATGCATGAATCTTAATGGAGGAGTAAGACAGGCCGTTGTGGAAAAGGTCTGCTAAGTATTCCAGGATGATGTTAGCTATGTTTGGTAATGATACACTTTCTCCTTTTGCTGCATTCCAAATGAGGTATCTTTTCCATTTGGCTGAGTAAGTCTTCCTTGTGGAGGGTCTGCGAGCCTCCAGTATAATGTCTTTAACCCTCTGGGATAAATCTGGGTTTATTTGGTTTTATATAATATTCCAGGCA
Organism: Protopterus annectens; assembly: GCF_019279795.1. Taxonomy (NCBI): domain Eukaryota; kingdom Metazoa; phylum Chordata; order Ceratodontiformes; family Protopteridae; genus Protopterus; species Protopterus annectens. Next base: position 513,876,901 of record NC_056734.1, on the reverse strand, counting down.
GCCAGCTGTAGTGTTTTCAAGTTTGGATGTAGGATCTTGAAGTTGTTCTGTGTTAGCAGTAAAGGAACTAGAGGTAGAGGCCATGCGTGTGTCCGAGACATACTCCTCAGTAGCGGGTACCAATGCTGCCTCGGCCAGTCTGGAGCTATCAGGATGATCCTTGGGCGATCTTCTTTGATCTTCAGTAGCACTTTGTGCATCAAAGGAAGAGGTGGGTATGCATATGCTGTCAGGTTTTCCCAACTGAAGGAGAGGGAGTCCACCTTCCAAGCTAGTGGGTGGTATGTCCTTGTGCAGAATTTCCTCAATTGGTGGTTGTATGGGGATGCGAACAGGTCTATTTCTGGTAGTCCCCATTTCTTTGTAATGGATTTGAAGATGACTGGATGCAGCATCCATTCGTGGGCATCCGTGGTAGTTCTGCTTAAGGTGTCTGCTAGTATATTTTCTTTTCCTGGGAGAAATATAGCCTGGAGCTGAATGTTGAGGTTCAGGGCTACATTCCACAGGTCCATTGCCATCCGGCATAGAGGATATGAATGTGTGCCTCCTTGTTTGTTGATATACCACATGACTGTGGTGTTGTCCGTCCTTATCAGCAAATGACCTTGAAGAAACGGTCTGAATGTTTGGATTGCCTGTTTCACTGCCAGCATCTCTTTTTGATTTGTGTGTAGGTTCAGCTGATCTTGTCCATAGGTCTTGTATACACTTGTCCACCATGTGTGCCCCCCAGCCTAGGTCCGAGGCGTCCGTGGTGATAGTCTGGCTTGGGTGCTGTTTGTGGAAGGGCAGTCCTCTGTTCAACTGACAGGCCTGAGCCCACCACAGGAATTCTTGTTTCAGGCATGGGATTATTGGAATCTGAGCTTCTAGGCTGTGCTTGTGCTGAGACCATATATTCCTTAGGTACCATTGCAACTTTCTCATATGCAGCCAGGCATGTGGAACCAATATTATGCAGGATGCCATGTAACCCAGGGCTTGCAGGACTTTTCTTGCTGTAAGCTGGTTCTGTGTTGTCAATGCCCTGAAATAGAGTGGTAGTTGCTTTTGCTTTTCTGCTGTGAGAAATGCCATCTGATTTGAAGTGTCCAGTTCTGCACCCAAGAATGTTATCCTCTGGGATGGTACCAGCCTTGACTTTTTCATGTTGACTGTGTATCCCAGGGCTTGCAGTAGTTGTATAACCTTTTCCAAATCTTGTGTTAATTTGGTCTTGTTGTCCGCTTGTATCAGGCAGTCGTCCAGGTATGGATAAATCTGAATTCCCTGAAGCCTGCAATGAGCAATAACTGATGCCAGGCATTTCGTGAATACTCTGGGCGCAGTAGATAAGCCAAAGGGCAATGCTGAGAATTGATAATGCTCTGATCCTGCAAGAAATCTGAGGTATCTTCTGCAATCTGGTCATATAGGGACGTGCAGGTATGCCTCCTTGAGATCTAGAGTCACCAGGCAAGACTCCTTGCCCAGCATGGGAAGAAGTTGCTGTAGGGTCAGCATTTTGAATTTTGGAACAATGAGATATGTGTTCAGAGCGGACAGGTCGAGAATAGGCCTCCATTGGTTTTCTTTTCTTGGTACCAGGAAAAGTATGGAGTAAAAACCTTTTCCTTGTTCCATAGGTGGTACCTTTTCTATAGCTCTCATCCTTAGTAAGTGGTTGATTTGTCCTAGAGTGTTTGTTTTTTGGTTTGGTGGCAGGTTTGGCATTCCTCTCTTTTGGTAGAGTATGGAAGTGAAACCTGTAGCCTTTGTCTATTGTCTGTAAAATCCATTTGTCTCCTGTAATGTAATGCCAGTTTACGGAAAATGAGGCTAGCTTTCCGCCTAAGGGTGCTTCCAGTTGTTCCCTGGTAGGCGGTATCAGAGCCAAGTCATTGTGTCTGTCCTGTGGAAGTGGTAGTAGCTGGATCTGTGGCAGTACTTCTCTGGTTGTTAGGCTGCCACTGACGTCCCCTGTAGGCACCTCTGGATTGACCTCTGCCTCTTGGGCGCCTATTTCGGCCTCTCTGTGCTCTTGGTGTCTGGAAAGGACCAAGTCTTCGAAGGCCAATTTCTACTAAACCTCGGAGGTTGGACCTGTAAGAAATCCTTGACTGTTTGAACAGATTTTGCTTTTTCTTCCACCTTCTTTAGCACTTGCTGTGCAGGGGAGCCAGCCAAACTTTGTTTCTCCATGGGAGCATCTAGGAGCCTTGACTTGACATGGTCTGGTAAGGTTTGCTCTTTTAGCCATGCATGCATTCTGATCACGGTTCCAGTCATAGCTGACCTAAAGGAAGCCTCCAGTGCATCATAGCCGCATTTTAAAGAATGATTACTGACCTGCTGAGTGTTATGTACAAAATCCTGAAGGGACTTGCGGTCTATAGGTTCAGGAGAGGACAGTTTTTTATTTAGCTGGTCTAACAAAAATTCCTGATACTGGATCATGTGGAATTGGCAGTTTAAGGCCCTAGCCGAAAGAGTAGCAGAAGTGTAAACTTTTTTACCCCATCTCTCTAATGCTCTAGATTCTCTCTGAGGGGAGGGGGTTTTTGACAGAGGCAGCTGCTACAGCTTTGGGGCCCTGAGAAATGGTTTCAGGATCTGCAATAGGAGCCTTATACAAGTGAAAGTGTGTGTCCGGGACCCTGTAATATCTGTCGGGTTTAGCAGGGGCCGGGGGAAGAGAGTCAGGAGCAGTACAGGCATCATTAAATGCATCATCCACAACTGTTAGTACTGGAGGAATGGCTAAAGGCCTATGCTGTGGTAAATGTAAAAAGGTCCTTAGCCTTTTCCTTGAATCTGAGAAATCCTGGCCCTGCCATTGGAAATGCTTTCTCATAGCATGTAAGGTTTCCCCAAAAGAAAATTCCTCAGGAGGAGAGGCAGAAGGAATGGAGTCTTCTGCATCAGAATCCTCATATGGAGAATAAGGACCTTCTGGAGGATTTGAGTTTTCTGACTCATCTGAGGAGTAGTCAGTCGAAACTGGATCTGGGGGCTCTGCTCTAGGCCTTTTCTCTGGAGGGGGTTGAGAGGCCCTGTCTGGGTGAGGTTGGGATCCCCTGATCAAGGAAATGAGATCCTCAGCCAGGCTAAGCATTTGGGAACTAGAAGTAGGCCTGTGTGGGGTTTTTGCAGGCAAGGCCTTAGAAGATTTAGCTGCTTTAGCCCTAGAAAAAGCCTTGATGGACATAGATGCAGGGGGCCTAGCAGCTCCACGTGCAGGAGTAGATATGTCTAAAGGAATAGTATCTGATAAATCCTGGGTGCCTGCTACAGCAGGAGAAATTTCGGTAGCCGATTCAGCCATGCTGTGTGAGGCCTCGGCTGTCGGCGGTATGCTTTCGGCCGAAGGAATAACAGAGGACTCTGTTTCAGCCGAAACAGACACTCGCTGTAGGCTTAACCGTGGTTTCGGCCGAAACACTGGGCCGCGAGTGTTGGTCCTTTTCCTTACGCTTTTTAGCTAATTGCGAAGTCGGAGTCTCCGACGGCATTTTGTAAGCAAAAGCGGGACCAAAAAACTCCTCCCCAAACTCCGACCGACGTCTAAGTGTCAGTCGGTTGAAGGAAGCACAGGCTAGACAAGCTGATACGTCGTGGTCTGGGCCTAAGCAAGGAAGGCAGTAAGAGTGGAAATCCTTATGAGGTATTTGTTTCCCACAAGTTAAACAATTATTTACTTTTTCTGACATCGGCTGAGGCAAGAAAGAGTCCCCAATGGGGTACTTAGCTTTTTAGAAGTCTTCGGTAGTAGAAATCTCTGGATCTGACCGACCGGCACTTGCGAACAGCTTCTGCTTCGGGCACCGCGCGGCAAGAAAGACTGGGGAAAATGGCGTCGGCTGATGCCTTTATACCCAATTCACAGCAGCTATGACGTCAGGTGAAGTGCGACATCAGCAGAGGCCAGACCCAGACTTTGGAATCCGGCCGACCGAAGGGCTGCCTGAGGCAGGACAACCCATATGTTAGGACTGCAGATGCATCCTTGAAGGACATCTGGTAATGCAAATAGCCTGCTTTGAAGTGGAGGTATCTTCTGCAAGATTCCCCGATTGGGATATGCAGGTAAGCCTCTTAAGTCTAGAGTTACCAACCAGGCATCTTATTTACTTTGACATTTGTTAACCGGGTTTGTCCAACTGGGCTTGTGGCCCATTTTTAGTGGAGACCTGAGAAAAGCTCCAGTAGTACATTTTAAACAAGTACAATTTTAAACAATATTGATATAGCAGAAAGATTCACATATGTTGGGTTACATGCATAAAGTTAAAGTTGCATTAAAAAGAAGCTAAGTAACAATTTTACATTTATATAGTTCAATATGTCAACAAAAAAATTTTTTTGTATAAAATTATGCAAATTCATAGTAGACGCATTGGGGAAAGAAGTGTAATGAGGTACTAAGTATGGTCCTTTTGAGGTTACATAAAGGGAAGGAAGACTAGGTAGTGTCATGGCAAGAACAGGTTCTGGAATTGAGAAAATAAGCTTTTAGTTCATTTTTAAAGTGTGAGGTGTGGGAGACTGAACGCAAGTCAAGGGGAAGTTTGTTCCAAGCATGGGCACGGGAGTGTTTGTAGAGTAGCTCGCCTACTGACCTTTTTGGGTGGTAGATATCAAGTAACTGTTGGTTAGAGGTACGGAGGGGTCCAGGATGGGATGTAGATGGAGACCAAGGAAGATAGAGATGGACAGGAGGGTTTATAAAGAATAGAGTGTAGCATATGAAATTGATAAGATAGCAGAAATTGGGGAAGTTAAAGCCATTGAAGAGAGTTTAAAGAAATGCAGTAGTGCGAGTTGTATGGGGAGTTAGTAATGAATCTGGCTATTTTATTCAAGTCTGTTGGAGTTTGAGTGGAGGCCTGGATATTAGTAAGAACTGGGGCGGCGTATAAGAGGGAGTTAGTGGAGGAGTGCCTGGCCTAGGGTAAGTCTAGATTCAGGGGTTAGGAATTTTTTGTTCCAATATAGCAGACCTAGTTTTTGGCTTGTGTTTTTTTATATCTTTGAGTATGTGTAGGTTGAACTTTAGTTCATCGATAATGACCCCTAGGAGTTTTGTGTGGGTGTCAGGTTGGACAGTTGTATTGTTAGAAGACGTAATAAAAAAAGGAGGTTGTGATGAGAAACAGGGAAGGAAAAGTAGGAGTTTGGTCTTTTTGGGATTTAGGATCAATAGGTTGAGAGAGCCATTGTTCAGTGGCTAGTAGGACCTGTTGGGTCGGAGTGCAGTTCAGGAATGTTATTTGAGATGGACAGAAGTGGAGTCGTCGGCATACTGAATAAGGGAGGATTCTTTGCACGAGGTGTAAAGATCATTGGTGAAGATGTTAAACAAAAGGGGTCCCAAGATGGAGCCTTGGGGAACACCAGTGGAGATGGGAAGGAAAGGTGAGGAGGATGAGAGCCATTTGACAGATTGTTCCCTGCCAGATAGGCAACTATTAAACCAGGCAAGTGCGGAGTGAGATAGGTGGAGATTTGAGAGTTTGGATAGTAGTAGAGGAGGAGAGAATATCGAAGGCTTTGGAGAGATCTAGAAAGGGACAGGAAATGAGTTTATTGTTTAGGGCTTCTGCAATGATATGAGTGAAGGAGAGGAGGGCAGTTGTGGTGCTGTGGTGAGGACAAAATCCATGTTGGGTAGGGGTAAGCACGTTGTGTGTGAGGAGGGGATTGAGAAGCTGTGAGTGAATACATTTTTCTAATATCTTGGAGAAGGGGGGACAGAATGACAATGGGTCGATAGTTTGAGGGGTCAGTGGAATTTCCACCTTTATGAAGAGTGATAGTGAAGAAAGATTTCCAAAGGCTGGGGACAGTTGATTCCAGAATAGATTAATTATAGATGTAGGATAGGCAACTGAGTCAGCAGCAAGTTTGAGGAATGTAGGAGATAGTCAGTGGAAGGAGAACAAGGTTTTTAGCTTGAGTAGTAGAGATTTGATGCACGTAATGGGAACTGGCTCAAAAGAAAACAAAGTTGGGTTAGTGGGACTTGGAGGGGTGGGTGTCGAAGTAGAGTTTGGCTTAGAGGTTACCAGATTTTGGATGCAAGAGATGAGGTGTTTATTCAGGAGAGTAGCGGTTTCCTGAGAGGAAGGGCTAGGGTATGGGGAAGGATTAGAGGGCTTTCCAGGATAGAGGATGTCGAGAGTTGACCAAAATTTTTGAAGATTGGATTTAAGCCTAGCACAGAAGTAACTGTTGAAGAGTCAGCATCTTGAATTTTGGAATGTCCATAAATGTGTTTAGAGTAGATAAGTCCAGAATTGGACGCCATTATTTGTTTTTTCTGGGTACTAGGAAAAGAAGTCTTTAATAGAAACCTTGTCCCTTTTCCTCTTCTGGTACTGGCTGAATAGCCCCCCCCATGTTCATGAGGGACAGAACTTGTTTCTGGGCCTCTACCCACTGAATTGGGGGCAGGTCTGGCCATCTGTTTGGGATTGACAACGTGTGGAAATGAAATCTGTATCCCTGGCCTGGGATACTATATTTAAAACCCATTTGTCCTGGGTTGTAAGTTGCCAGTTTCTTGCATAAAGTGCCAGTTTTCCCACTAAAGGGGTGGCTAAAAGATAAGTGCTTGGTGAGTGTAGAGGGAATTCACGGAGACTGTTTACCATAGGGAGGTGCCTTGCTGGTTCCAGATTTGGAGGTGGGGGCACCCCATTGCTTTTTTCTAAATGTCCCTTGTGAGTGAAACCTGGAGCCTTTGGAATGTCTGAGTTTGATCTGACTAGGCCAGTGCCTACTAAATCTTGGAGGTTGCACTTGTAAGAAATCTTTCACAGTTTGCATAGATTTAGCTTAGTCTTCCATTTTTCTTTAAAACTTCTTCAGCCTTATTACCAAAAAAGACTGTCCTGTTGTAAAGGAGCATCCAACAATTTTGCTTTAACATGATCAGGCAGAGTTTGCTCTTTGAGCCAAGCAGGCCTTCTTAACACAGACCCAGTTACAGCAGCCCTGCAGGAGGCCTCCAAAGAATCAAAACCACATTGCAAAGTATGTTTTCCAACTTTTTCACCTGAATGCACTAAATCCTGTAAATCTATTTTTTTTTACACAATAAGAAATCATCATTTTCTGTTTGAGCAGTCCCATAATATGCTGTTGATGTTTAAGCATATGAAATTGACAGTTTAAAGCCCTGACTGCCAAGGTTGCAGAAGTGTAAACTTTCTTACCCCATCTATCCAGAGTCCTAGAATATCAGAAGGGGTAGGATTTTTAGCAGTAGAGGCCTTAATTGCCCTTGGGACCCAGAGAAATGGTTTCAGTAGCTGCAATAGGATTTTTGAAAAGGAATTTGTAGGAGTCAGGAACTCTATAGTATCTGTCGGGCTTACAAGGGCAGAGAATCAGGAGCCATACTGGATTCTGAAAAATCAATGTCAAGAACAGGAGGTATAGCCAAAAGCCTATGCTGAAGAAGAAAATCCCCAAGTCTCTTTAGATTCAGAGAAATCCTGACTTTCCCAGTGGAAATGTTCTCTTAAGGTAAAGTTTCCCCAAAAGAAAAATCCTCAGGGGGGAAGCAGAAGGAATGGAATCTTCTGCATCAGAGTCCTCGCATAAGTAGGTATAGACAATTCCTGTTCATTAGAGTCAGAAGAAATAAAATCCTGTTCAGAAGATTCATAATCAGGGTCTTGCCTAGGCCTCTTAAGAGGGGTTGGCTAGCCCTTCGAGTAATTAAATCTTCAGCCATTTTGATAATTTGTTTTTTAGGCATAGGGGCCTGCAAATGTGGCCCAGGCATCGGTTTTTTAGACAGATTTAGATTGTGGTCTTATTACAAATCTGTAGGCCTGAAAACATCCTCAGAAGCCAGTGCCTGCACAGTGGCTCCAGACCCATCTAAGGTAGAGCCATCCGCGGGTTCTGTAACTGAAGCATCTCGTGGCATACCGGACTCTGAATGGGTCTCAGTAGAGGCCTGCAAAACAGAAGTAGTGGGCATCAGGGGCTGTGAAAGCACCTCACTGAGTACCGGCAAACTGGCGACTGGCTTAGAAGTGTCGTAGTCAGTTTGGGACCTAGACGGTCTTTTTCTTTGCATTTTTTTAGGTATTCCGGTAGTCTGATTGCTAACAGACTACATTTCTGGATAATTAAATCATGAGCCAAAATATTTAGAAGCAAAAATATACAGACGTTTAATAGTGCGTTGATTAAATTTAGCACAAAACAGACAGCAAGGTACGTTGTGGTCAGGGCCTAGGCAAGGAATACAGTACAAATGAAAATCCTTATGAGGTATTTGCTTCCCTCAAGTAATGCAATTATTCACTTTGACATCGGTAAGGAGCAAGAAAGAAAGTTTCCCCAATGCGGTACTTAGCTTTTAGTTGAAGACTTTGGTTCTGAAACTCAAAAACAAATTTCAGGAGTCTGCCGACTGGCACTTGCGAACTGCTTCTGCTTCGGGCACTGCGTGGCAAGAAAGACTGATGTAATGGCGTCGGCTGCATGTTTTATACCCCTGACAACCTGATGTCATGGAAGGGACAGCAACAGACGCAGGACCCAAGACCCTTAATCAGGCCGACTGAGGGAACCTGCCAGCAGACTAACCGAATGTCATGACTGCAACAGTGAAACACGAAGAACATCTGTTCATGTTTCACTGTTGCAGTCATCACATTTGGGCTGATTCCCAAAGCTGAGGAAAAGGGTGGAGGCAGTCAAGGAGACTAGGGGCTGGTAGGATGCCCTGCAAGACTGCAGTGGCAAATCCTGCCATGGATTTGGAGAAGACAGGCAGGTGGTAATACTTGAAAGTGTACACAAATGTCCAGATGGCAGCCTCCAGGATGTCCCTGGTGGGGACTCCTCTGTTGGAGTCCTGACAGCCTTAAGGGAGGCTTCCCATGTTGCTTTTAACAGAAATGGATGCAGTGTGCTATCCATTTGGAAATGATTTTGTTTGTAGATAACTTTGCCCTCTGCCCTTGCAGCACAGCTAACCAGCAAATGATCATACTTTCTGAAGGACTTCGTCCTGTCTAGATAGAATCTGAGCTGTCTGTGCACAGAGCTTTCAGGATCCTTTCCCCCTTGTTCAGTGGGTTAGGGAAAAAGGTTGGCAAATGAGGATGGGTTAGTCCTGAAGGAAACCCTGTCAGCATGGAAGATGAAGGGCTCCACAGCCATGAGTGCTTGTAGCTCAGAGACCCTTCTGGTTGAAGTGATGGCCAGAAAGAAAGTAGTCTTCCAGGAGAGAAAATTTAACTCTGTTGAAGATGCTGATTCGAAGTGGGGCAGGCTGAGCTTTTCCAACACCAAGTTATGGTCCCAAGCTGGGGTAAGTGCTCTTCTGGGTGGCCTAAAGTTACTAGCCCCTCTTAGGGATTGTTTTATCAAAGGGCGTGAGAAAACGGGCTGCTCAGTGGGGAAATTAGTAGAGCGAGGCACGAACTTTAACAGAGGAAAAAAAAAAAAAGACCACTGTGTAGCAGGTCAGCTAAGCAATCTAGCATGAGAGGGAGGGAGGACTGTGCCGCATCAGCTCTCAGCCTGAATCCTAGTGCAGAACCTTTTCCATTTGTCAGCATAAGACTTGAGTGCTAGGGTGTCTGGCCTCACATACATCTAGAACCGGTTTACTGAGGATAGCAGATTGACTGGTGGTTAGGGAATAAGCCAAGCTGCCAAAATTGAGGGTCTGCAATTGGGGATGCATGAATTCTCCCTCTCGGCAGGAGGATTGGGGTCTGAGTGAGATGCCATGGTGGCAGTAGGGACAGGCTGCACAGCAGTGGGTACAAGTGCTAGCGAGGCCAGTCTGGAGCAATAAAAATTGTCCTTGGTTTTACCTCCCTTAACTTGATCAGTAACCTGGAGATGAGAGGTAGTGGAGGAAAGGCACAGACCGATACACTGACCCAGGGGAAGAACAGGGCATCCACTTTCCAAACCATGCAGTGATGCTCCCTGGTGCAGAACTTGCTGAGCTGATGGTTGCTGTGAGAGGCAAAGAGGTCGACCTTTGGGGTGCCCCATTTCTGAGTTATTAGGTTGAAGAGGTTCTGGTCTAGCTGCCACTTGTGTGGGTCCAGAAGATTTCTGCTCAAGTGGTCTGCCAGTTTAGAGAACCTGGCAGGAATTGTGCTAACAGGTAGAGGCGCACGGCAGAGGCTGTGTGCCATAGGGTCATGGCCAGCCTGCACAGAGGGTAGGAACAAGTCCCTCCCTGCTTGTTGATATACCACTTCACAGTGGTATCTTATGATCATGAGGGCCCCTGGGGAGAGAAGGGGCCTGAAAGCTGTCAAAGTGCACTGGACAGTTGACCTCTTTTTGGTTGATGTGCAGATGGATCTGCTGTGGGCTCCATTGGCCCTGTATGCACCTGCTGTCCAGGTGTTTACCCCAGGCAGTTTGACGTGTGTGGTGAGGGTCTGGGTGGCGGAGGCTGGGGAGAAAGATAGGTCCCTTGTTTTGGGAGCATGCTGCTGCTGCCCACCAAAGAAAATAGCTTCTGAGGCAAGGTATCATGGGCATAAGTTTTCAGGTCTTTAGAGTGCTGACACCAAAGGCTTTTTAAGTACCACTGAAGTTTCCTCATATGCAGTCTGGCATATGGAATGTGTAGAATGCAAGATGCCATGAACCCCAGAACATGCATGATTTTCCTTGCAGGTAACTGGGGTCTGGGGGCTAGTTGAGAGAAGTAGGCTGTCAGATAAGTTTGCTTTTCTGGTGTAAGGAACACCATCTGGGATGCTGTGTCCAGGCTTGCTCCCAGGAATATAATCTTTTGGGAAAGTACTAGTTTGGATTTCTTTTCATTGACTGTGTACCCTAGGGAGGTCAGTAGGGACTTTACAAAGGCCAGGTGCTTGAGCAGCTTTTCCTGTCTCTGCCTGAATTAGGCAGTAGTCTAAGTATGGTTAAATTTGGATATTTGTCTGCAAAAGGCAATGGCCAGAGAAACATTTTGTGAAAACTCTGGGAGTAGTCGATGAGCCACAGGGAAGTGCAGAAAACTGAAAGTGCAGAGATCCTGCCCTGAAATGTGAAGATCTCCTGCATGGTTCCCCGATAGGAATGTGGATGTAGGCCTCTTATGTCTAGGGTGGCTAGCCAAGCATCCTTGGAGAGCATGGGTTTGCTGGAGGGTGAGCACTTTGAATTTTGGTATCACCACGAATGTGTTCAGAATGGACAGAGGATTGGGTGCCAAGTGCCCTCTTTTCTGGTACCAGAAAGTCTGGAGTAGAAACCTTGGCCTTTGCGTTCTGAAGGAACATGCTCTATTGCCCTCAGACAGCAGGGAAAAGGGACATGCTTTTGCACCTCTGCCCACTGGTTTGGACGTAGATCTGGTAACCCTTTTTGAGTTGGAATTGTGTGGAAGGAAAATATAGTTATGTACACTTACCATAAATGTAGATGGTAGAGTGTATTCACTGTTGCAGTCATCACCCTTGGGTTATGTGCCTGCAGGTAGCCCTCAGTCGGCCTGAATACCAGAGTCTTGTGATTTCTGCATCTGATGCTGTCGCCTTTTCCATAATGTCGGGGGTATAAAACATGCAGCAGACACCATTACCTCAGTTTTTCTTGCCCCAGATGTCAGGAGCCCCCAAAATAGGAAGCAATTACATGGTGTGGAACACCTCCAACAACAAGTAAATACCATAGCTGTAAGATATGGCCAAAAAGAGTAAAGGTAGAAAGGAGAGAAGTCAGGGGGCTGGAGGGAGGGTAACCAGGACTGCAACAGTGAATACATGCTAACATCTACAATGCTAACATCTACATTTATGGTAAGTGTACACAACTGTACTATGTTCTTAGTGTTTCATTGTTGCAGTCACACTGATTCCCAAAGCTGAGGAAGGGTGCAGGCAGTCTAGTATTACGGCTGGCAAGCAGGCCTTGCAAGACTGCTGTGGCAAATCCAGCTCTGGATTTAGAAGAGAGAAGTGGTAATGCTTGGTGAAGGTGTGAACAGAACTCCAGGTTGCAGCTTCCAGGATGTCCCTGGCAGGGACTCCCCTGAGAAATGCTGTAGAAGTTGAGGTAGCCCTAATGGAATGAGATTTGATCCCCTGTGGGATAGGCTTTTGTCAGAAAAATATGTATTAATGTGTGTATGCTTAATGCTAATTAGAAACTAAATAAGTTAATACGTTTTTCATTCAATTTTATATGCACTGTTTTATATACAGTTGAGTTTCATATGAGACTGAAAAGATGCTTTTTGAAACTGCAGTGTGCTTTCTGAAACTTGCAAGATGCCCTCTGACCTAGTAATTGCTAGCACAGCAATATTCATGTTTATGCCTTTTGGAAATGTACTTGAGAAGCAGGTGATTATCTGCTAGGTCAGGAAAAAATGAATGAACAATGCTATATTCTGTAAATGTAATGATTTCAAACAATCGGCTCTATTCGAAGTATGAGAACATGTGCAGCTGCAGAAGTTGAGATAACAAAGGACTGAGAAATTAACTGCAATCTATACTTGCTTTGTGCTTGAATTAGCCATAGTACCTTGAATGGTAACATTGCAAATATCTAACCGGTGGTAGCCAAGGCCACGTTGTTTTTCTTAGGAAGTTTCTCACAAATTGATGGTACCAGCAAAATATTGTTAATAATGACTGAAGTAATGATGACAAAACTTGTGATTCACTACGTCAGCTTGGTAGGCAATGTCTTATTAGAAAGTGTATAAAAATGTTAGCATTTCCTGATTCTAGTAGCATGTTTTTGTCTCCTTGCTGCAAGATTTGCCTTAACCTACCGTGTTTTGATCCTTTTTAAAGTATATTTTTTCCTATGACAGTTTTCCATGGTGTTTGTAGCAGAAATGGATGCAGTGCGCTATCCATTTGGAAATGGTTTGCTTTGAACTGGCCTTGCCCTCTACCCCTGTAGCAAAGCTGACTAGCAGCTGGTCAGTTTTTCTGAAAGGTTTAGTCCGGTCGAGGGAGAATCTGAGCAGTCTGTGAATGTCCAAGGAGTGCAGGATCCTTTCCCCTTTATTCTGAGAATTAGGGAAAAAAGTTGGTAATGGATGGACTGGTTTAAAGCCACACTGGATACCACCTTGGGCATAAATGATGGGTTAGTCATTCCTTGTATAAATACAGAGTTGCTTTGGTGGGCAGAGGCCTGCTACCACAACATGGGGCTCCCTTTCACTCTACCCACTTCTGCCTAAACCCAAAAAGACGCATCAGATTATGCATGGGGGGCTCACTTGGAAGGGCAGTGCATTCTGGGCAAATAGAACCAGAGACAGATGCACCTGCATATCAACCAAAAAGAAATGTTAGCTGTACAGAATTCCCTGACAGCCTTCAAAGACTGCATTCTTCCAGGACAACTACTGGTAAAGAAAGACCACCACAGTTATGTTGTACATAAGCAGGGAAGAACCCACTATTACCCTCTTTGCAGACAAGCCATGGCTCTGTGGAACACAGCCTTGAGCTACCAAGTGCACCTACAATCTCAATTCCTGCCAGGCAAGCTAAATTCACTGGCAGACTACTTGCACAGAAATCTCATGGACCCACACAAATAGAAACTGGAACCAAAAATATTCAACCTTTTGAGGAACAAACAGGGGACTCCAGAGACCATTAACTTTCTGACATTGGTTAGTGCAAGAAAAAAAAGGACCCCCAATGGGGTACTTGGCTTTAGAAGAATTCAGCTTCAATTTGGAAGATGAAACACCGGTAGCGGCTGACCGGCAGTCGTGCAAACTGTTTCTGCTTCGGGCTCCGAAGCAAGAAAGACTGATGCAATGATGTTGGCTGCCTAACTTTATACTAGTGATGACCTGATGTCAGTCTTGAAGCGACAGCAACAAATGCAGAAATACTAAGCCTCTGGTATTTGGGCCGGCTGAAGGCTACCCTGGCAGGGATAACCCAAATGTGAGGAATACAACAATGAAACAAACATCTTGAAAGCCCAACAGAAGGAGTAGAAGGCCCAGCAGGATGAGATGCCAGTGATGTCAGGCAAAGGAACATGGGGCCCTTCTGTTTTTCATAGGTTCCCAGTGCAGGATATACAATACCAGGAGCCTAAGAATATGCTGTACGAAAGAGAAAGAGGTTTTGGTTGGTGGGGAGGAATACTGCAACATGGAAGAGAAGGACATCTACGGTTATGTTAAGATTTTACACAACTACTCTAAGTCCTTCTATTCCTATGTTGCAGTATTCTTGTTGTGGGAGAGTCCCATAGCTTAGTTAGGATGGGTGGTGAAGAGATAGATTCTACAAAGCCCTGTAGGATTGCTCTGGCAAATCCTGCTCATGCTCTAGAAACGGTCTAATTTGTAGTGTTTGGTCGAACTGTGAATGGTGGACCATGTTGCTGCTTCCATAAAGTACAGTTTTGTACCTACCATAAATGTAGATGTTCGAAGATCCACATTGCTGCAGTCAACCTGTGGGGTAGTCCGCTGTCCTCGGTCGGCCCGAATACCAAAGTATTAGGCTGGCGTCGGTCATGGGCGCTCAGATCTGATGTCAGTGCGTTCCGGTATTAAAGCGCATGACCGACGTCATATCCTCAGTCTTTTCTTGCCCCAGATGTCAGAAGGCCCAAACAGAAAGGCCACAGCCTAAAACAGAAAAACCCTCCAAAACCCATGTACAAACAATGTCTGCAACCCAAACCAATCAACCACTCCAAACTACAGAGGGGAAGGAGGGAGGGTAAATTGGACTGCAGCAATGTGGATCTTCGAACATCTACATTTATGGTAGGTACAAAACTGTACTATGTTCTTCATCTCACATTGCTGCAGTCATAACCTGTGGGTAGAATCCCAAAGCAAAAGGTAAGGGAGGTTGGCAAAATCATAAAGCATTGGGAGCTGCTAATAAGCCCTGCAAAACTGCAGTGGCAAAACCAGCCCTAGATTTGGAATAAAGAGGGAGATGGCAATGTTTAGAAAAAGTGTGCACTGAACTCCAAGTAGCTGCTTCCAAAATATCTTTGGTAGCTACCCCCCTCAAAAAAGCAGTAGAAGTGGCAGTAGCCCTAGTGGAATGAGGTCTGATTCCAGCCGGAATCTCCTTACCATGATGAGAATAACAAAAAGCAATGCAATGACCAATCCACTTAGAAATAGTTTGTTAGAAACAGGTTTCCCCTGAGAACTCAAAGCAAAAGAAACAAACTGTTGAGACTGTCTGAAACTTTTAGTCCTGCTCAAATAACGCAACTGCCTGTGAATATCCAAAGTGTGCAAAATTTTCTCCCCTTTATTTTGGGGATCAGCATAAAATGTAGGCAAATGAATAGATTGGTTCAAGGCCACATTTGAAACAACTTTAGGCATAAAAGTAGGGTTAGTACGCAGAGATACCCTATCCTTATGAAAAATCAGGAAGGGTTCAACTGCCATGAGAGCCTGTAATTCAGATACCCTTCTAGCAGACGTAACGGCCAACAAAAAAGCAGTCTTCCAAAACAAAAACTTTAACTCAGACGTAGCTGCAGGTTCAAAAGGAGGTAAAGTAAGTTTTTCCAACACAAAATTGAGATCCCAGGAAGGAGTAGGAGCTCTACGTGGGGGTCTTATGTTCTTTGCCCCTCTAAGGAATTGTTTAAACAAAGGATGAGAGAATAATGATGGGTCACAGTCATAGTGAGCAGAAATGGCTGCAGCATGAACTTTTACAGAGGAGAAAGACAAACCCTTGTCTAATAATTCTGTAAGATATTGAAGAGAAACACTCAAATTAGGCCTGGAAAAGTACAGTTTTGTACCTACCATAAATGTAGATGTTCGAAGATCCACATTGCTGCAGTCCTTACTTATGGGTAGTCCGCTGTCCTCGGTCGGCCCGAATACCAAAGTATTAGGCTGACGTCGGTCATGGGCGCCTAGATCTGACATCAGAGCGTCAGGGAATAAAGGCGCATGACCGACGTCATATCCTCAGTCTTTTCTTGCCCCAGATGTCAGAAGGCCAAACCAGAAAGGCCACAGCCAAAAACAGAATACCTCCCAAAAACATGCCCAACAACAACCATCACCTAAAGCATAGCACCAAGTCTAACTACAGTGGGGAAGGAGGGAGGGTAAATTGGACTGCAGCAATGTGGATCTTCGAACATCTACATTTATGGTAGGTACAAAACTGCACTATGTTCTTCATCTCACATTGCTGAAGTCCTTACTTATGGGTAGAATCCCAAAGCAACGGGAAAGGGAGGATGGTAAAAATCATAAAGCATTAGGGGCCGCTAAAATGCCCTGTAAAATTGCAGTGGCAAATCCAGCCCTAGACTTAGAATAAAGAGGAAGGTGGTAATGTTTAGAAAAGGTATGCACTGAACTCCAAGTAGCTGCCTCCAAAATGTCTTCTGTAGCTACCCCCCTTAGAAAGGCCGTAGAAGTAGCAGTAGCCCTAGTGGAATGAGGCCTGATTCCAGCAGGAATCTCCTTACCATGATGGGAACAGAAAGAAATACAAAACCCAATCCATTTAGAAATAGTTTGTTTTGAAACAGGTTTACCCTGTGAACCCAAAGCAAAAGAAACAAACAATTGCTGAGACTGTCTGAACTCCTTGGTTCTGCTCAAATAATAACGCAACTGCCTGTGAATATCCAAAGTATGCAAAATTTTCTCCCCTTTATTTTGGGGGTTTGCATAAAAGGTAGGCAAATGAATAGCTTGATTTAAGGCCACACTAGAAACCACCTTAGGCATAAAGGAAGGATTAGTACGTAAAGATACCCTATCCTTATGAAAAATCAGGAAAGGCTCCACTGCCATGAGGGCCTGTAATTCAGAAACCCTTCTTGCAGAGGTAATGGCCAACAAAAAAGCAGTTTTCCATGACAAATACTTTAACTCGGCAGTAGCTGCAGGCTCAAAAGGTTGTAGAGTGAGTTTTTCCAACACAAAATTGAGATCCCAAGCAGGAGTAGGAGCTCTCGGGGGTCTTATATTCTTTGCCCTCTAAGAAATTGCTTAAACCAAGGATGAGAGAATAAAGGAGGGTCACAATCATAGTGAGCAGAAATGGCTGCAGCATGGACCTTTATTGAGGAGAAAGACAAACCCTTGTCCAATAACTCAGTAAGATATTGAAGAGCAACACTTAAATCAGGTTTGGAGACATCAAAGTCCTTTCCTTTGCTCCAAATAAAAATCTCCTCCATTTATCAGCGTAAACTTTCCTGGTACTAGGCCTCCTGGCCTCCAAAATAACATTCAAAACTTGTTGTGGAAGCTGAGACCCACCAGAGTCTAAAACAGAATATGCCAGGCTGTTAGATGTAGAGACTGAATCTTGACATTGAGGAAGTGACTGTCCTCTTGTGACAAAAGGTGCGGGACCAAAGGCAGAGGCCATGGAGGTTCTCGTACTAAGCTCCTCAGTAGTGGGTACCAGTGTTGTCGAGGCCAATCCGGTGCTATCAAAATCATGGTTGGCTTGTCTTGTCTGGCCTTCAAGAGTACCTTGGGAAGAAGAGGCAGAGGTGGAAAGGCATATACATGCAGATTGTTCCAACTGAATGATAGAGCATCCACCTTCCAAGCTGTGTGATGAAACATTTTTGTGCAAAACTTTGGCAACTGGTAGTTTAGTGGAGAAGCGAACAGATCTATGTCTGGAGTTCCCCATAACACTGTCAACTGTTGAAATACAGGAGGATCCAATTTCCACTCGTGAGGATCCACTATTTGTCTGCTCAATACATCTGCTAAGGAGTTCTGTGCTCCTGGTAGAAACCTTGCCTGAAGATTGAGGTGTAGATTGAGAGCAGTTTCCCACAGAATCATCGCTTGCCTGCAAAGAGGGTAAGAATGGGTTCCCCCCTGCTTGTTGATGTACCACATGACAGTAGTGTTGTTTGAATCAACACCTGCCCTGGGTGAAGTAAATCTTTGAAAGCCATCAATGCAAACTGGACTGCTAACATTTCCTTCAAGTTGATATGCAAATGTTGGAGTTTGACAGGCCACGTGTTTTGCACCCATTTTCCATTGAGGTGTGCTCCCCAAGCCTTGTCCAAGGCATCTGTCGTTAGAATCTGACTCGCCTCTGGCCGGGTCACAGAGAGTCCCTTGTTTACATGACATTCCTGAGCCCACCACAAAAACTACTTCCGAATGCAAGGTGTTATCTGAATGACAGTGTCTAGATCTTGGCGGTGCTGTGTCCATACATTTTTGAGATACCATTGAAGCTTCCTCATATGCAATTTGGCATTGGGAAGCACCAGAATACAAGATGCCATGAACCCCAAGGCTTGAAGGACTGTCCTTGCAGTCAGCCTGGACCGTAGAGACATTTGATGGAAATAAAGAGAAAGGCTTCTTTGTTTGTCCGGGGTCAAAAAGGCCATCTGGGAAGCTGTATTCAGTCTCACACCCAGAAAGCACATGTCCTGAGAGGGTACTAGACTGGACTTTGTTTCGCTCACAGAATACCCTAGGCATCTTAACACTGCCATCACATACTGTAGATGATGAAGAAGTTCGTCCTTTCTTGTGCAATAATCAGGCAATCGTCCAAATAAGGATAAATCTGTATTCCTCTTAGTCTGAAAAATGCTATCACTGGAGCCAGAACCTTTGTGAACACTCTGGGCGCAGTAGATAAGCCAAAGGGCAATGCAGAGAACTGATAATGTAAATTTCCAGCCCGAAAAGGCAGGTACCTCCTGCAACTGGGCCTGATAGGAACATGAAGGTAAGCCTCTGAGATCCAGAGTAACCATCCAGTGATCTTTTCCCAACAGAGGTAAAAGTTGTTGTAAAGTCAGCATCTTGAACTTTGGAATGTCCAGGTAAGTGTTGAGGATAGATAAATCCAAAATTGGTCTCCACGTGTTCCCTTTCTTTGGAACTAGAAACAGGCGGGAATAAAATCCTAGGCCCACTTCTGACAGAGGAACTGGCTGTATAGCTCCTATTTGAAGAAGTAAAGAAATGTGTCTGCGAGCCTCTATCCTTTGCCGAGGAGGGACGTCTGGCATGCCTTTGAAAGGAGGCATGGTATGGAAATAGAACTTGTAACCTTGGTTTATAATGTCCAATACCAATTTGTCCTGGGTAACTAAATGCCAATTTTGCTTGAAAAGAGCCAACTTTCCTCCCAAAGGAGCTGCCAGGCAAGAAGAATCTGGCAGCTGAAAATGTAGGTCATTGGGCCTGTTTACGAAAGGACTGGCCCCTGCCTTCACCAGCAGATTGAGCAGGCGAACTCCATTGTCTCGGCCTGAAAGTACTCTGATCTCTGCCCCTACCACGCCTAGATCTACCCCTAGACTGAGAATCAGAAGAAGGGTACGTCCACCCCTTAGTAGGCCAATTTCTACTAAACTTTGGAGGTTGCACCTGCAAAAAATCTTTAACAGTCTGCATAGACTTAGCCTTGTCTTCCATTTTCTTTAAGACTGACTCCACAGGAGGACCAAACAAAACTTCAGACTGTAAAGGGGCATCCAGAATTCTAGACTTAACATGCTCAGACAAATTCTGATCCTTAAGCCAGGCGTGCCTACGAATAACTGAACCAGTGGCAGCCACCCTAGAAGAAGCCTGTAAAGCATCAAAACCACACTGCAAAGAGTGCTTACCCACCTGTTCAGAAACATGCACTAAATCCTGCAATTCTTTACACTCTATGCCCTCTGCCAAAGCATCCACTTTAGACCTTAGCTGAGAAAGGAGGAAATTCTGATACTTCAACATATGAAACTGGCAGTTCAAAGCTCTCATTGCTAAAGTAGAAGAGGTATACACCTTCTTACCCCATCTATCCAAAGCTCTAGCTTCCTTATCCAGAGGAACCGGATTCTTAACAGAGGCTCTAACACCCTTAGGCCCCTGACTAATAGTTTCTGGGTCCGCCCTAGGACTCTTATACAGACATTTATGAGCCTCAGGCACCCTGTAATACCTGTCCGGTTTAACTGGGGCAGGAGGCACAGAATCCGGATTAAGGGAAGCTTCCAAAAAAACATCTGAAACAACATCCAAAACCGGAGGTATAGCTAAGGGTCTATGCTGTGGTAAAAACAAGAACTCCCTAAGTCTCTTCCGTGAATCAGAGTAATCCTGTCCCTCCCACTGAAAATGCTCCCTCATGGAATGCAGAGTTTCTGAAAATGAAAAATCCTCTGGAGGAGAAGCAGAAGGAGTGGAATCCTCTGCATCAGAATCAGAATAAGGAGGGAAATCTTGAATGTCTTCAGCAGAAGACTCTGAATCATCTGAGGCCTGCTCCAAACTTTCCAACTCTGGCTCCATCCTGGGCCTTTTATCAGGAGGGGGCATAGAACCTCTAATTAAAGTAATCAAATCCTCTGCCATTTTAAGCATGTGCTTTTAGGCACAGACCCTGAAGAACCAGAACTGACACCAGAGGAAGGCAAGACAGACCTGCCCTTAGAAGGAGCCTTAGAAACAGTAGCAGAAGGCCTAACCACCTTAGGCATAGAAGGGAGAATAGTAACCTGAGGCCCCTTCAGCCTGACCTGCCTCCTGAGAGGCCACATCCTGTAAAATCAAAGTTTCCCCTGGGACTCAACAGAAACTTCAGCGGATCCACCTGTTCAGCTGTAGCCTCTAAAGGTCGGCGTCCGAACGGACAAATCATCCTGCCTAGGCTTTAAAGATTTGTCTTTGCGCTTCTTAGTAGAAGCAGGCGTGGAACATCCGGCGGCATATTATAATTACACCGCTTGCCAAAGACTAACCCAGCGCAATCTAACCTTCGTTTTATAGTGCGCTTATTAAACCTAGCACAAAACCGACACCCGACTACGTCGTGTTCCGGTCCCAAACAAGGAATACAAAGCGAGTGGTAATCCCTATGCGGTATCTTGTTTCCCACAAGAAATACAATTATTCACTTTTTCTGACATCCGGTAAGTAACTGAGGCAAGAAAAAACAAAAATATTCCCCAACGGGGTACTTGGTCCAACTTGGTATCGGTCTGAAACTCCGAAAACGAAAAATTTCAGAACGCCGAACGGCACTTGCAACGCTGCTTCTACATCGGACCATGTGGCAAAAAAGACTGAGGATATGACGTCGGTCATGCGCCTTTATACCCTGACGCTCTGATGTCAGATCTAGGCGCCCATGACCGACGTCAGCCTAATACTTTGGTATTCGGGCCAACCGAGGACAGCGGACTACCCATAAGTAAGGACTGCAGCAATGTGAGATGAAGATCATCATCAAAGCTCTTAGCTGTGCTCCAAATAAAAAATCTCCTCCATTTGTCAGAATAAACTTTCCTTGTACTAGGCCTTCTGGCCTCCAAAATAACATTCAAAACTTGAGGAAGCTTCGACCCTCCAGGTTCTAGAACAGAATATGCCAGGCTGTTAGATGCAGGGACTGAATCCTGACATTGAGGAAATGATTGCCCGCCTGAGACAAAAGGTGTGGAATTGAAGGCAAAGGCCAAGGAGGCTCCCGTACTAAACTCCTCAACAGAGGGTACCAGTGCTGTCGAGGCCAATCTGGAGCTATTAGAATCATGGAGGGCTTGTCTTGTCTGACCTTCAAGAGCACCTTGGGAAGGAGAGGCAGAGGAGGAAAGGCATAGACGTGAAGATTGTTCCAACTGAATGATAGAGCATCCACTTTCCAAGCTGTGGGATGAAACATCTTCGTGCAAAACTTTGGCAACTGGAAATTTAGTGGAGAAGCGAACAGATCTATGTCTGGAGTCCCCATATCACTGTCAACTGTCGAAATACATGAGGATCCAACTTCCACTCATGGGGATCCACCATCTGTCTGCTCAAAACATCTGCTAAGGAGTTCTGTGCTCCTGGCAGAAACCTTGCCTGAAGAGTGAGGTGCATACTGAGAGCAGTTTCCCACAGAATCATAGCTTGTCTGCAAAGAGGGTACGAATGAGTTCCCCCTTGCTTGTTGATGTACCACATGACAGTTGTGTTGTCTGTTTGAATCAACACTTGTCCCGGGTGAAGTAAATCCTTGAAAGCCATCAATGCAAATTGGACTGCTAACATCTCCTTCAAGTTGATATGTAAATGTTGAAGTCTGGCAGGCCACGTGTCTTGAACCCACTTTCCATTGAGGTGTGCTCCCCAAGCCTTGTCCGAGGCATCTGTCGTTAAGATCTGACTGCGCCTCTGGTCGGGTCACAGAGAGTCCCTTGTTTAGGTGACATTCCTGAGCCCACCACAAAAATTCCTTTTGAATGCAAGGTATTATTTGAATGACAGTGTCCAGATCGTGGCAGTGTTGTGTCCATACATTTTGAGATACCATTGTAGCTTCCTCATATGCAGTTTGGCATTGAGAAGCACCAGAATACAAGATGCCATGAACCCCAAGGCTTGAAGGACTGTCCTTGCAGTCAGCCTGGACCGTAGAGACAATTGCTGGAAGTAAAGTGTAAGGTTCCTTTGCTTGTCCGGGGTCAAAAAAGCCATCTGGGAAGCTGTATTCAGTCTCACACCCAGAAAGCACATTTCCTGAGAGGGTACTAGACTGGACTTTGTTTCGTTCACAGAATACCCTAGGCACCTTAACACTGCCATAACATACTGTAGATGGTGAAGAAGCTTGTTTTCGTCCTGAGCAAGAATCAGGCAATCGTCCAAATAAGGATAAATTTGTATTCCTCAACCTTAGGAAGGCTATCACCGGAGCCAAAGCCTTTGTGAACACCCTGGGTGCAGTAGATAAGCCAAAGGGCAATGCAGAGAACTGATAATGTAAAGTCCCAGCCCGAAAACGCAGGAATCTCCTGCAACTGGGTCTGATAAGCCTCTTTGAGATCCAGAGTTACCATCCAGTGATCTTTGCCCAACAGAGGCAGAAGTTGTTGCAACGTCAACATTTTGAATTTTGGAATGTCCAGGTATGTGTTGAGGATAGATAAATCCAAAATTGGTCTCCAAGTGTTTCCTTTCTTTGGTACAAGAAACAGGCGAGAATAAAATCCTAGGCCCACTTCTGACATAGGGACCTGCTGTATAGCCCCCCATTTGAAGTAAAGAAATCTGTTTGTAAGCCTCTACTCTTTGCTGAGGAGGAACGTCTGGCATGCCTTTGAAAGGAGGCAATGTGTGGAAATAAAACTTGTAGCCTCGGTTTATAATGTCCAATACCCATTTGTCCTGGGTGACTAAAAGCCAGTTTTGCTTGAAAAGTGCTAACTTTCCTCCCAAAGGAGCTGCCAGACAGGAGGGATCTGGCAGCTGAAGTTGCAGGTCATTGGGCCTGTTTACGAAAGGACTGGCCCCTGCCCTCACTTGTAGATTGTGCAGGGGAACTCCACGTTCTAGGCCTGAAAGAACCCTGAGCTCTGCCCCTACCACGTCTAGATCTGCCCCTAGACTGTAAATCAGAAGGGTAAGCCCATCCCTTAGTAGGTCAATTTCTGCTAAACTTAGGGGGCTGCACCTGCAAAAAATCTAACAGTCTGCATAGACTTAGCCTCATCTTCCATTTTCTTTAAGACTGACTCCACAGGAGGACCAAACAAAACTTCAGACTGTAAAGGAGCATCCAAAATTCTAGCTTTAACATGCTCTGACAAATTCTGATCCTTAAGCCAGGCGTGCCTGCGAATAACTGATCCAGTGGCAGCCACCATGGAAGAAGCCTGTAAAGCATCGAAACTACACTGCAAAGAATGCTTACCCACCTGATCAGAGGCATGAACCAACTCTTGTAATTCCTTACACTCTACGCCCTCTGCCAAAGCATCTGCCTTAGATTTTAATTGAGTAAGGAGAAAATTCTGGTACTTTAACATATGAAACTGGCAATTCAAAGCCCTCATTGCTAGAGTGGAAGAGGTGTACACCTTTTTACCCCACCTATCCAAAGCTCTAGAATCTTTATCCATAGGAACTGGGTTCTTTACAACAGAAGCCCTGACACCCTTAGGTCCCTGACTAATGGTTTCTGGGTCAGCCCTTGGGCTCTTATACAGATATTTATGGGCCTCAGGCACTAATACCTATCTGGTTTAACTGGCGCAGGAGGCAAAGAGTCTGGATTAAGGGAAGCCTCAGAGAAAACATCCTGAACAACATCCAAAACAGGAGGTATAGCTAAGGGCCGATGTGGCAAAAACAAAAATTCCCTAAGCCTCTTTCGGGAATCTGAGAAATCCTGACCTTCCCATTTAAAATGCTCCCTCATAGAATGCAAGGTTTCTGAGAAGGAAAAATCCTCTGGAGGAGAAGCAGAAGGACTGGAATCCTCTGCGTCCGAATCTGAATAAGGAGGAAAATCCTGAGAGTCTTCAGCCGAAGACTGAGTAATCTGAAGCCTGTTCCAAAATTTCCACCTCTGGCTCCACCCTAGGCCTCTTATCTGGAGGGGGCATAGAACCCCTGATTAAGGAAATTAAATCTTCTGCCATTTTAAGCATGTGTTTTTTAGGCACAGAGCCTGCAGAACTAGGACCGACACCTGAGGAAGGCAAACCAGGCCTGCCCTTAGAAGGTACCTTAGAGACTGAAGGAGAAGGCCTAACCACCTTAGGCAAAGAAGGAAGTACAGCAACCTGAGAGGCCCCCTCAGCCTGACCAGACTCCTGAGAGGCCACATCTTGCAAAATTAATGTCCCCCCCCCGTCTCAGCTGAAACCTCGGCTGGATCTACAGATTCCAGCGTAGTTTCTAAAGAACCGGCGTCCGGAACGGACTCATCCTGCTTGGACCTTAACGACTTTTCCTTGCGCTTCTTAGCAGAAGCGGGCGTCGGAGGATCCGCTGGCATATTGTAATTACACCGCTTACCAAATACAAGCCTAGCGCAATCTAACCTAAGTTTAATGGTGCGCTTATTAAACCTAGCACAAAAGCGACACCCGACTACGTCGTGCTCAGGCCCCAAACAAGGAATACAGAGAGAATGGTAATCCCTATGCGGTATCTGTTTCCCACAAGAAATACAATTATTCACTTTTTCTGACATCCGGAATTAACTGAGGCAAGAAAAAACAAAAATATTCCCCAACGGGGTACTTAGCCCAACTCGGTTTCGGTCTGAAACTCGAAATACGAAAATTTCAGAACGCCGAACGGCACTTGCAAACGCTGCTTCTGCTTCGGACCATGCGGCAAAAAAGACTGAGGATATGACGTTGGTCATGCGCTTTAATACCGGGATGCACTGACGTCAGATCTGAGCGCCCATGACCGACGCCAGCCTAATACTTTGGTATTCGGGCCGACTGAGGACAGCGGACTACCCCACAGGTTATGACTGCAGCAATGTGAGATGAAGAACATCGGCAGGAGTGTCCAGGCCTTTGAGAAAGGCTTTGGAGGCTGCCATTGCTCTGGTGGAATGAGCTTTTACTCCCAATGGGTGATTTTTGCCATGGTGGGAGTAATGGAGGCAAATAGCTTTCCTGATCCAACAAGCGATGGTGTTTGGAGAACGCCTTGCCCAGAGCCCTGGGGTGAAAGGAAACCGTGGTCTGGATTTTCTAATGGACTGTGTTTTGTCCAGGTAAAATCTTAACTGTCTAAGTATATCCAGGGAGTGAAGTATCCTCTCCCCTTCATTGGTGGGAGAGAACATGGATAGGTGAATAAATTGGTTTAATGACAAATCGTTGACCACCTTAGGCAAGGAGGGGATAATTCTTAGTGTTACCTGTCTTTGTGGAAAGTACATGGGGGGGCAGGCCATTAAGGCCTGTAGTTCTGTCACCCTTCTGGCTGAAGTTATGGCCACTAACAGTACTGTTTTCCATGTACACGTCTGCAGAATAGCTGTATCAGCAGGTTCAAATGAGTGCTGGGTTAGCTTTTCCAGAATGAAGTCAAGGTCTCAGGGTGGTGGGATGAGCTTTCTTGGAGACAGTGTGCAAGATCCCTTTTAGGAACAGCTTAACATAGAGCCTGGCAAGTATGGGAGGGTCTACTGGTAGGCAGGCTGAGATTGCTGAACGATAAACTTTCACTGAAGAGTAAGTTCATCTTTTACTAGTTAACACGCATGCAAGAACATGGGTCCCTTCCCTTGTCCAGACACCATTTTGAAAAAGCTACTTGCAAGACTTGAGAGACTGGATGCATTCTATGAAGGAATTCAAACTGCAGCACGAGACAGCAAAGCCCTGGTATGCGAGGCTAACAGTGTCGTCAGGACAGACTTAACATGTTGCCATTTTCCTGAAGGAAATGATTGGACTTTTTAAGTTGCTGTAGTCACTGTAAATAAACCTGCACTACACAGACAGACTTGTGTCCAGACTTAATTTGCTTGAAAGTTCACTGAACTCGTATATAGATTTACCCCATATGTTTAAGAACCCACTAGTCAAAGTTTCCTATTTAGCAAGGTATGATTTTCTGTAGTGGGTTTCCTGGCCTCCCTCAGGACTGAAAGCACGTCCTCTGGAGTAGTGGTGCCTGAAAGGAATTAAAAGCATTGCCCACTGACAACATCTGCAAGTGTGGGTGGATGAGGGTCCCCTTTTGTGGTGTCAGAAGTCCCACTTTGTGGGGTAACTTGCAGTGATTGCCCTTGGCTAGACTGACATAGGGGGAACCAGTGCTGCCTTGGCCATTAGGGAGTCACCAACAAGATTTTTGGTTAGTCTCTCCTGATTTTCAGGAGGACTTTCAGAATTGGCTGGTAGGGAGGAAAGGCATACAGAAACTTCACCTTCCAAAAAGTGCTGAAAGTGTCTACTCTCCAAGCTAGAGGGGAGTAGGCCTTGGTGCAGAAGGTCTGCAGTTGTCTGTTCTGGGGGGAGGCAAACAGGTCTATGAGTGCCCTACTGGTGGACTATGTCTAGGAAGACTGGCCTCTCCAGCATCCATTTGTTTTGTTAACAGGATGTTCTGCTCAGGTCTGCTTGTTCGCCCTGCAAGGGGATGTAGGATGCCTGCATGGAAAAGTTGTGATGAAAGGCTAGATCCCATATCAGTAAGGTTAGTCTGCCCAGGTGGTGCACTTTCTCCCTCCCTGTTTGTTGGAAGTACCACAAAGTACAGTTGTGTACATGTACCATAAAATGTAGATGTTAAGAGTGTATTCACTGTTGCAGTCATCACATTTGGGTTCTGCCTGCAGGTAGCCCTCAGCCGGCCTGAATACCAGAGTCTTGGATTCCTGCATTGGATGTTCTCTTCTTCCATGACGTCAGGGGTACAAAAACATGCAGCAGACACCATTACATGAGTTTTTCTTGCCCCAGATGTCAGGTGGCCCCACAATGGGAAGCAGTTATGTATTATAGTACACCTCCATCAAAAAGCAAATACACCAGAAAACTTAAATATACCAAACAAGGAAAGGTAGAGCCAAGAGAAGTCAGGGGATGGAGGGTGGGTAACCAGGACTGCAACAGTGAATACACTAACATCTACATTTAAGTGTACACGACTGTACTATGTTCTTCGTGTTTCACTGTTGCAGTCATCACATTTGGGTTGGATTCCCAAAGCTAAGGAAGGGAGGAGGAAGTTGGAGAGCATTAGGGCCAGCTATTAAGCCCTGCAAGACTGCAGTGGCAAAACCAGCTCTGGATTTAGAAAAAGAGGCATGTGGTAAGGATTGGTGAAGCTATGTACAGAGCTCCAAGTAGCAGCCTCTAGGATGTCCCTGGTATGGACTCCTCTGAGAAAGGCTGCAGAGGTAGATGCAGCCCCGGTGAAATGTGATCTTATCCCCTGTGGGGTAGGTTTCCCATGGTGCTTGTAGCAAAAATGAATGCAATGAGCTATCCATTTGGAAATGGTTTGTTGTGAAATTGCCTTCACCTCTGCCCCTGCAGCAAAGCCAACTAGCAGTTCAGGTTTTCTGAGATGCTTAGTCCTGTCCAAATAAAATCCAAGTCGTCTGTGCCCATCCAGAGTGCAGTATTCATGGTTTTTTTGTGGATTAGGAAAGTAGGCAAGTGAATGGACCGATTTAGGGCCACACTAGACACCACCTTGGGCATAAAGGAAGGATTGGTCCAGAGGGAAACCCTGTCGAAATGGAAGATAATGAAGGGTTCCACTGCCACGACGCCTGTAATTCAGACACTCTTCTTGCTGAAGTGATGGCCAGAAGGAAAGCTGTTTTCCAAGAAAGGAATTTCAACTCTGCTGTTGCAGCTGGCTCAAAAGGGAGGGAGAGTGAGCTTTTCCAATACAAAGTTAAGGTCCCAGGCTGGAGTAGGGGCTCTCCTGGGTGGTCTTAAATTTTTGGCCCCTCTAAGGAATTGTTTTAGCAAAGGATGAGAGAAGAGGGGCGGCTCAGTACTTACAGCTGAAATGGCAGAGGCATGAACTTTGATTGACGAGAAGGATGGCCCCTTGTGGAGCATTTCTGTTAAGTACTAAAGAATATGAGGCAAGTTGGGCACCGTTGTGCCCATCCCGAGTCTAGCTCCAGGAACATTATCTTTTCCACTTTCAGCATAGGATTTTCTAGTACTAGGCCTCCTTGACTCCAGAATGACATCTAGCACCTGCTTAGTGAGGGATGCTATTGGAGAACTAAGAATTACCCAGGCTGTAAGGTTCATGCTTTGAAGCTGGGGGTGCAGAATCTGGCCCACCTGCTGGGACAGCAGGGAAGAGGTCTGAGGTATGTGCCATGGTTCCAGCAGTGTCATACTGCGCAAGAGGGGGTACCAGTGCTGGCGTGGCCAGTCTGGTGCAATAACTATTGTCCTTGGCTTGTCCTGTTCGATCTTTAGTAGAACCTTTGAAAGGAGAGGCAGAAGGGGAAGGCATAAACAGAGAGGCTTTCCCAGGTAAAGGACAGGGCATCCACTTTCCAAGCTTGTGTGGGGAGTCCTTGTGCAAAATTTGTCCAACTGGTACTTCTGAGGGGAGGCAAACCGGTCTACCTCTAGAAGTAGAGGAGGTAACAATAGTCTCGCCTGTGGAAAGCAAATACCACACAGACTTTTATTCTTACTGCATTACTTACTTAGGCTCACACCACAACGTCCCCTGCTGTCGCTTTTGTGCTTTGTTCAAAGCCAGAACTATATGTCCTCTGGCCCTTATTGTAGCTAGATATTTTCACTTACAATCCTCTAATTCCAATATGGCTTTGGTAAGACATCTGACAGCATATCTTCTGAAAAAACATAAGGATAAAGATCACACAGGTCCAAACCTACCAATAACGCTTCCATTAAGGTAGTCTGTTGTCCAGTCCTCAGTGAGGCACTTTCGCAGCCCCCAATGCCCACCTTCTGTGGTTTCATGGGCCGCTAGAGACTCTTTCAGAGTCCGGTATGCCACAAAGCTCTTCAACTAAGGATCCTTCAGTCTTCTCTCCCTTGGATGGGTCTGGAGCCGCTGAGCAGGCACAGATTCTACACAAACCAGTGACTTATTTTGCATATACCATTCTTTCGAAAACTACTGAGTTTCTAAGGTCCAGGGTACGAACCACACCCAAGAAACTAACATCCCAATCTTAGGCACCTGCTTCCTTGCATCAGTCTCAAATGCTTAAAATGGTGGAAGACCTTATGCTGATCAGGGGAAGTGCAGTCTGTAGGTTTGGACCTGTGCGGAAGATCTGCTGTCGGATGGCTTACCGAAGCCATACTAAAATTAAAGGACTGTAAACAAAAATATCTGGCTACAATAAAGGCCAGACGACTGATGGTTCTGGCATTTAAAGCACAGAAGTGACAACAGGGGGTGTCGTTTTCTGGGACTAAACAAGTGACGCAGTAAGAGTGGAAGTCTTGGTGTAGTATTTGCTTTCCACAGGCAAGACAATTAACTTTGACATCGGTTAGTACAAAAAAAAAAAAAAAAGAATCCCCAACGGGGTACTTGGCCTTAGAAGACTAACTTCAATTCGAAAACTAAAACTCAGCGGCCGACCAGCACTCATGCAAACTGCTTCTGCTTCGGGCTCCACGGCAAGAATGACTGACAAGTTGATTGGTTGGTTTATACTGTTCTCAAGTCACAACTTTGGGTAGAAAGGATGGATTTGTATGCAATGTTACGCGGTCCTTATGAAAAATTAAACTGGCATTTGAAGGACAGAGCTTGCAATTAAGAAACTCTTCCTACAGAAGGAATAGCAACTAGAAAAACAGTCTACCATGACAAGAACTTCAAATCTACTTTGAAGGTTCAAAAGGAGAGAGTGGACCAGAGCCTATAAAAATCATAGTTCAATCCCAAGAAGGTGTTGAATCGTCAACAGGATGAAGGAAAGTACCTATAAGAAAAGCCTTACACAATTTGGGATGAGGCTAAGGATGATGAATTTCCTCCTGATATAATCTCAAATGGCTGCCAATTCTGTTTTTACAGTGGAATGACTGGCCCCCTCAAAAAAATATGAGCAAGGAAATTAAGACTGCCTGAATAGCAGCAATGAAGAGATCCAACTGCTTCTGTTGAGTCCAAACAGAAAACTCTTCCATTTGCTCTTGTAGATTCTTCTAATTGAAGATTTGTGGCGGAGACCACAATGTTGTGGAGTGGGGATGAAAGCCAGGCAAATCTAGCCATCATTGGAATTCGATAAACTATGCAGTTAGTTTCAGACCTGGGAAACTGGAGTAAATTTGCCCTAATGGGACACAGTAGAGCTGGACATGTTTTGACCATCCATGGAGGGAGGAGACCAGAGGAAGGTGGACCAGATTTGTCAAGGCCAAAGGGGGGGGGGTGCGGCAATAAGAATCACTGCTCTTCAACCTGGAAACTTTCTGAAGAAATACGAGGATCAAAGGCAGAGGCACAAAAGCATAAAGTAATCCAGGAGGCCAAGCATGAACTACAGCATCGCTGGGTGACTGTCCCCAAGGGGGAATCAAGGCAAAGAACCTGCTGCACTTGTGGGGAGATCTGAAGAGATCACATCAAGGATGACCCTCTTTGTGGAAGATCATGTTTGCCACTGAATGATTCAGAGACCACTCGTAAGGTATCACCAAGACTGTTAGAATGAGCTCCCCTGGAATGTGCATTGCAAACAGGCTCAGCAATCAGAAAACACTTTAGAGAGATCGCCCACTGCCACACTCGCTGCTTCTCTGCACAGGGGGTAGGATTTGGTTCCCCCTTGTTTGTTGATGTACCACACTGCAGACATGGTCTGTATCACAACAGTTCCTGGAGGAAGAAAGCTGAAATGCCTGCAATGCTAAAAGGACTGCATCTCCAGGACATTGATATGTACATTGGTCTGACGTCCATGCACCTTCGACTGTCTGACCCAGGAAATGCCCCCCACCTGAAGGCATCCATAGTCAATGCGGCATGGAGGTGGCCTTGAACCTGAGAAGAGCAAAGCCACCAGAAGAGAATCTTTGCACACGTTTGATTGGGTGGGTGCTGACGTAATGACCACTTGACTTATCGTCCACTGCATAATTCTCATGTGTAGACATTCTTTTGGCAAGAGTTATGGTGGCAGCCATGGAGCCCAAGGCCGCAATACTAGTTTTGCTGGAGGAACCAGAATTGCCAATAAAATCGGTCTAATATGTAGTCTTTGGTTCAAGATCCTGTCCAGAGTAAGGAAGGCACAGGTCTTGGTCATATCCAAACATGCCCCTATGAAGGCTATGTTCTTAACTGGATATAACTGACTTTTGCATGTTTACTATTATGCCCAAGGTAGGAGCTAGTCGCAACAGAGGGCCTCTGGCTTGGAGGAGCAGATGCCTGGTTGCAGCAGTTAGAAGCCACTCATCTATGTATGGAAATATGTGGAATCCTTGCAGTCTGAGATGAGTTGCAACTACCGCTATCCATTTGGTGGACACCCTGTGGGCTGTGGTGAGACCAAAGGGAAGAGCTCTGAACTGAAGTCACTGGCTCCCAGACTGAAACTTAGATTCCTTCTGGAGCACCTGTCCATCTTGACGTGGTAGTACACATTCTTCAGGTCTACCAAGTACATCCAGTCATCCATTTTTCAAAAAAAAAAAATAACTGTAGGAAGGACTAGATGGTGAACATCCTGAATTTTTTTTTTTACTGACTTGATCCAAGATGGGCCCAAGCTCCATCTTTTTGGTACTAAATCTTGAATAAATGCCTGATCCAATGTAATCTGATGGGACCTTCTGGATGACTCGGAGCAGCTTTGAAATAAACTTCACTGCATCTCTGAGCAGGAGGGAACATTTTGGTTTGGGGGAGTTTTGAAAAGGGAATGGAGTATTCTGTGGATACGATCCTTTGCACCCAACCTATCATTTGTCAAGGCTAGCCAAGCTTCTGGGTGCAAGGATAAGCTCACCAGACTGCCTCCAGAGAAGGACAGCTGGGCAACCTTTCAGGAGCACTGAAAGGGTCTGTACAAGAAAGACTCGAGACCCTTGATTTTAGAAAGTCCCTCTGCTGTAACCATTTCCTCCTTCTGCCTTTGGGGGAATATTCTCCCAGAGATTCCTCAAAAGGATCCAGAGATTGCTTGAACCACAGTCAATCCCCACTGCTGATTCCTACTAAAGGATCTTTTTTTTTTGGGGGGGGGGGGGAATTGAAAAATAAATTCTGATGGAAGACTGTCTTTCCATCTTTCTCAAGATGGGAGTGCGCCCCCAACAGAGGGCCCAAACAAAGGCAATCTGCCAAAAGGGGCACTGACAAAGGATACCTTTAAAGATTCAGCGAAGTCACAGCAGCATCCAGGCATAACGTCTAATGGTAATTCCAGAACTAGCAGCCCTTAAGGTACCCTCCGTCACATGGGAGATTAACCTCATGGATGCACTGGAAATGGATTGTAGAGTTGCCAGTCTGGAGAAGGATTTCCTCAGACACATGTATTCTGTGACTGGGCTAGAGGTCTTTGATTAAATGCCTCTAGCCTAGTAAAATGGGAAAGGTAGTTAAGGCTCATAACGTAAAGGCAGAAGAGTAAACTGCTGAACCTGTCCATGGCCCTAGACTCCCTGTTAGAGGGGGAAGGACAGTGGAGCTTTCTTGGGCCAGCTCCTTGTTGGCTGCTGCAACAACCATGGTATTTTACTGGGATTCCTTTAGTCCAAGGGAGCACAAATGATTTTGTCTGCACACTTAGGGATGGGTTTTAAGTGTCTGGATCCTTCCATGCGCTGCTTGATACCATGTTGACTAGTGTATCAACGGGGGGGTGGGGGGCACAAGTGTAGACTGGCCAGATCCGAAAGCCTCCCAAGAACACCATTTCCTCTGGGGTAGGGTTTTGGGAAGCCCATCCACCTTTTTGGCGCAGGATTTTCAACCAGTCTTCAAGAGACCACCTTTTTTGGCACAGGATTTTCAACCCGTCTCCAAATGAGACATCCTTGGGTGAAGATGAGAGTGACACTTCCCCAAAAATCAGCGTCCTCTGATGAATGCAAGTGCCTCCTTTTGCACCTTCTCTTCCAGAAATCTCCTCAGTGGGAGGTTCTGGGGTTCCAAAGGTGAAAGTACTTGCAGGATTTGCTGGGCTGGCTGTCCCGAGAGGGCAGTGGTGAGGTTTCAAAAACCTCCAAGGGGAGAGAAGTGGATTCTAAAGAGTGGGAGCAGAAGATTTCCTGAACATGGAGAACCCTCTCCACCTCAAAAGCAGAATGTGCCAGAGGATGCCAAAGACCATCCTCCTGGAGCCAAAACTACCAAGACAGAGGATCCCAGAGGCCTTCCAGCCCTCCACTCAGAGGGAAGCCAGGGCCAAGCTGTCAAACACAGATGCTCTAAGAGGAAGTGAATGCTCCAAAAACTTTGGAGCAGAGGTCAACCCCTTGGAGCAGACAGACCAGCTCAGAAAGCTGCTCTGCCCCACACAATCATGACCAAACTAGTCAGGGCAGCTGCCAGAGTCTGAGAGATCCACTACCGGCTCCCATCACCTCACCTCTCTGGGCATTCAGATCAGAGGGCTCCAAAGCAGGTCAGATCTAAGAAGCTAAAGGTCTTAAAGATGACTGTCCACCCATGGTCGCAGTAGGAGACAGGGCTGGTAACACAATCTGCCTCAATCTGTCCACCTCTGATTCAGAAAGGATGTGGAAAGACCCAACAGATGCCATGGAAGGTGGCCTGGACAAAAATCCTACAGGCTCTCTACAGGGAGACCACATGGTAGGAGGTGGTGGCTCTGAAGGCAAGGGAGCTCTTAGCCAAGGAGAGGATTGAGTTGGCTTACCTGGATCAGAGGGTCAGGAATCCGATACCTTAAGAGCTTTGGCTGGAGGCTCATCCAAAGACTAGGAAACAGACTTCCCCAAGGAATGTTGTCTGCGTTGCCAGTTTTCTTTGTTTCTTGGAGTGGGGTTGAGCCCCTGAAGAACAACTTGCAGAAGGGGCTACAGTAGGTAAAAGGCCATTCAAGCTGAGTTTTTCTCCTTTCTACCAGCGCTCCCTGGTGAAACCCCTCACAGATGAAGCAGGAGGCTTCAAGGTGAGCAGGACCAAGACAATAAAAACTCCCTCTGGGAGTCAGATAAGGGAATATTGTGCCCACAGGTACTGCACTTTAAACCTAACAGCTTCTCAGCCATCCTACAAAAATAAAACGAGAAAGAAGAGATGGGAAAGAGCAATTCCCACCAGAAACACACCACCTTTATTTTTTTAATATTTTGCGTCAGAAAACCAGATTAGGAGGCAAGAAGAGTAGCAGTGAAAGAAAAACTGCACAAGTTGACCAACTTAACTAAATTCTACCCAGAAGCTCAAGTCAGCAGACCACAATGCTTCTAACACCGGCAAATGAGATCTGAGGTAACTGGGAGAATGAGGCACTATGGGTAAATAAGGGAGGAGCTCAAGCTTTGGAATCTAAACTTTTAAAGTAGACAAGTCGGATTAGAAATCCACAGGTTGAGGAAGAAGTTGTGTACCTAGCATAACGTTCCATGTTAGTTTTCTTCTTCTCGCCTTCTTTCTTGCTGGTTGGTTCGGAGCCGATCTTCGGCTCCGACTCGGCCATTTTCTAAAGCTCAAGAGCTACTTACTGGCTTGAGGCCTCCCTATATCCCATAATGCCTGGTGCTAGATCCCCAGATCTCATTTGGAAGACCTAACACCATCACAATACAAGAGGACAACCATCCCAATAGCATGACTTCAGCTATAGGGCTAAAGAAAAAGTAGAGGACATAAAATCGGCTAAGGCTCAGCCAGTGACCAGACTCGTAGGAGAACTCTTCTCGGTCCATCTAGGCTAGGGGGATGGAGGGTGCGACGCAAGTAAGAAGACGACAACCAACATGGAACGTTATGGTAGGTACATAACTTAATGTTAAGTTCTCTCGCCTTCACTCTTGCTGGTTGGGACAGCGTCCCTAGCACCTTAGTCCTGGGTGGCTCATCGGAAAAGACTAGCACAATGGAACCAAAATCAGCTCTACTCTTAGAGGTCACATCCAATTTATGTGAAATGAAGGTATGAGGGGTGGCCCATGTGGCCGCCGCACAAATGGCTTCCATTGGTAGTCTTGCTTGAAAGGCTACCGATGTAGCTAAAGCCCTAGTAGACTGGCCTTTAGGTTTAGCAGGGAGTTCTTCATTTCTCAACTGATAAACAAGGGTAATAGAGGACAACCACCTGGATAAGGTTACTTTAGACACTGGTCTACCCTGCTTACCCTCCGCATAAGACAAGAGTTGGTCTGATTTCCTTATTTGTTCAGTCCTATGCAAATAGAAACGTAATTGCCTACGAATGTCCAACTGGTATAATTTGTGTTCAGCCTTGTTGGAATAATTTGGAAAAAAACTGGCAGATCAATGGATTGATTCAAATTATTTTCGGAGGGGACCTTAGGAAGGAACGAAGGATTAGTCCTGAGTGAAACCCTATCCTTATTGGAAATTAGGAAAGGACGACGAACACGGAGCTTGAAGTTCAGAAACTCTCCTCGCTGAAGTAATGGCCACCAAAAAGAGGTTTTTCCAAGAAAGCAAATTCAAGGAACAGGAAGCTGCCGATTCAAAAGGAGGCAGTATCAAGGAAGCTAGGATCAAATTCAAGTCCCACGGAGGCGGGGGATCTCTCACTGGAGGCCTGAGCAAGATTGTTCCTTTAAGAAAAGCTTTGCAAAGCTTATGGGACATGATGCTGGTTTCTGAAAGGCCAGTATGGAAATTAGAGATTGCCGCTAATTGTACTCTAATGGTGGCAGAAGAGGAGCCCGCTTGAAAAAAGTTCTGCTAAAAAGTCTAAAACGTTAAGGACAGGGGCCATGAAAGGATCTATATTTCTAGCCTCTGCCCAGAAAGAGAAACGTTTCCACTTACTAGCATAAGTCTTCCTGGTTGTAGGTTTGTGCGAAGAAAGGATAATCTCACGCAGTGAATTGGAAATACTGGGAAGCCTGGCTAAGGTTGAAAGTGGAGCAACCAGTGAGGTTGAAAGACTGAAGAGATTGATGCAGCCTGCTCGAATGATGGATCAGGAGGTCCGGAACTGGGTCCAGATTCCAAGGCTGCTCTAGAAGGTGACTATGCAGGAATGGGAACCAGATTTGTCGAGGCCAGTAGGGGGCAATGAGGATCATCCTGCAACCCAGCATGGTAGCTTTCTGAATTAGTTTGGGAATTAAGGGAAAGAGTGGGAATGCATACAGAAGTCCCTGGGACCAATCGTGAACTAGAGGGTCTCTGGGGGAGTGTCCGGGAAGAGGGGAGAGTGAAGAAATTGTCACACTTGCTGTTGAGAGGAGTTGCGAAAAGGTCGCAGCAAGGCTGACCCCATTTGCGTAAGATTTTGTCTGCTACTGTCCGATTGAGAGACCACTCGTGAGGCATGAGAATAGCTCTGCTTAGCCTGTCCGCTATTATGGACTTCCCAGGGATGTGCGTTGCTGTCAGAAACCATTAAGAGGAGATCGCCCACTGCCATAGTCAGAGTGCTTCTCTACATAAGGGATACGACTTGGTTCCGCCCTGCTTGTTGATGTACCATACTACAGACATATTGTCTGTCTGAATTGCAATGGTCCCAGTGGGTAGAGTTCTGAAGAGCTTGCAACGCTAAAAGCACCGCCCTCATCTCCAAGACATTTATGTGCAAGTGGTACTAGTGGGGTTGCCAGGTGCCCTGGACAGTCCTGCCCTGAAAATACCCCCCCCCCCCGAGCAGGGAGGCATCTGTGGTCACTGTGGCAACTGGAGGAGGAATGCCCTGAGGTACTGATGAGACCACCATCCACCAAGCTAAGTGGTCTTTGCACGACTGTGATTAATATCTCGTGAGATAAGGGGAGTTGTTGAAAGGACCATTGGGTGAAAAGCATCCAACGGAGAATCCTCATGTGAAAGCAAGCCAGGGGAACCAATATGATCGCTGCTGCCATGAGACCCAAGGTTTTTAGGACGAATCTGGCCTGAATCTTTCTGCATCCTAATAGTACCTGTATGTGTCGGCAAATGTCTGCCACTGTCTACTGGAAGTCTTGGACAGATCTTTCGTATTTAATCTTGCGCCTATAAAGGTTAAAGACTGACAAGGTGACAATGCAGACTTTTTGAAATTTATTGAAATACCTAGGTTGGAGCATGTTTGGATGGTATAATCCCTGGCTCTCAGCAATTGATGCCTGGTGGTAGCAGTAAGGAGCCAGTCTAGATATGGAAACACTTGGAATACTTGCAGTCTCAGGTGAGCGGTAACCACTGCCATGCATTTGGTGAACACCCTGGGGGCTGTGGTGAGACCAAAGGGCAGGGCTCTGAACTGGTAATGACTGGCTCCCAGCCGGAAGTGGAGAAACCTTCTGGAACGCGTGTCCATTTTGATGTGGTAGTACACATCCTGAAGATCTATGGAGCACATCCAATTGTCC
Organism: Protopterus annectens; assembly: GCF_019279795.1. Taxonomy (NCBI): domain Eukaryota; kingdom Metazoa; phylum Chordata; order Ceratodontiformes; family Protopteridae; genus Protopterus; species Protopterus annectens. Next base: position 513,839,173 of record NC_056734.1, on the reverse strand, counting down.
AGACCCAAAAAGGGTAGAATTGACTGAAGCGTGACCATCCGGAACTTCGTTCTTTGAACAGACTTGTTTAGTCTGCTGAGATCCAAAATGGGTCTCCAGTCCCCTGTCTTTTTTGGTACCAAAAAGAACAGAGTAAATTCTGGATCCTTGCTGAAATTCTGGATCCTTGCTGGTCTGCTGGGACTTCTTGGATGGCTTTTTTTTTTTTTTTTTTTTTTTTTTTAGCAGTTTTGAAATTTCTTGTACTGCCTGTTCCCTTAGACTGGGTGGAACATCTGGGATGGGGTTGTTTGATTGTAAGGGGGTGTGGACAAAAGGGATATTGTAACCTCTGGATATGATAAACCGTACCCATCTGTCTCAAGTGATGAGACGCCAGGCTTCTGGGTACAAAGACAACCTTCCCCCGACTGCCTCCGAAGGCGGACAGCCGGGCAGCCCCTCAAGGGTGCTGGAAGGGCTCGTCATAGGATTCTCTGCTGCCCTGATTCTGCAGACCCCCTCTGCCCCGCGGGCGGCATCTATTGTTCCCTCTGCCTCTGGAGGGAAACTCTACACGTGCGTCAGGCATGGCTCCCTGGGGTTTCCGGAACCACATCTTTCCACTCTTCTGACCTTTCGGATATAGTCTAGAGGGAGTGGAAAAACAGACTCCCACGGCAGAGAGTCATGGCTTCCTGCTTACACCTGAAATATACACAATTTTTAACTGCTAATATTACAAAAAGAATACGACCCGAGCCAGTAAAGCGCAACCTCGTAGCTGAAGCAGCAAACGATATATGGGGGATCTAGTGCCAGGCATTGTGGGATATAGGGAGGCCTCGAGCCAGTAAGTAGCTCTCGAGCTTTAGAAAAAGGCCGAGTCGGAGCCGAAGATCGGCTCCGAACCCAACCAGCAAGAATGAAGGTGAGAGAGACAACTTAACATTGAAAATTACACCAGATCTTAAGTTAATAAATCAGAGGAGGTTACAGAAGCTTCACTAGCCTGAAAATTTGGTCCCAGTGCAGAATACAGTGGTCTAAGGCACAGAAAGCCCTTCAGGAAAGTTAAACCACTTGATAAAGGGAAGTGAGGTAAAGAAAATGAAACAGGAATGTGAACCTTTACTCAAGAGCAAGCCAGCTCCTAGCTAAACAAGGAACTTGAATGAAATCAAGAAACTGTTGAGAAGCCATTTCTGGACAGATGCAGTAAGAACCACACCTTGCAGAAATTCCACTTAGCCAACAAGGAGTTTTAACCATTTTTTTTCACTTTTGTTGCCTCAGCCAGAAAAAAAAAAAACAAAAACAAAACACGACACATATGAGGTCTGGTTTGTTGCCTGGTTTTCACTAGCAGTGTGGGAAGGATGCAAAGAAGGTATAAGCCCCCTGCCACAAAAGTGGGAAAAAATGTTGGTACCCAGGTTTGCTTGCACAAAACTTTGAAAAAATCCCCCAGGGTTTTTCAGGGGCAATGAAAGGATTCAGCATTGCATACAGCAAATGAAAATCCATGGCTCTCATTCCATTCAAGGGTTGGAAGAAGCTTGGGTGGTCTTTCAAGGTAACCAGCTTTGAGAGAATATTGACTGGAAAAGTGTTTCTGCTGGACAGCCATCTCCCAAGGCCAACACAGCTAGTCGGCACAACTGGTACTGACTCCTTTCATATACCATATGACTATGGTACTTTAAGTCCATGTCCTTGGACACCCAGGCATTCCTGAAGACCAAGGCAAAGAAAGGTCAGCATTCTCCTGGATATTGATTTAAGTTCAGAGCCTTTCAAGTCCATTTAACAAGGACTTAAAGCACCCAATTTACCCCCATTCTGAAGCATAATCTGTCTAACCAGTAACAGACAGCTCAGTAAAAAAGTAAACTACATTCTAATGGATTTCAAGAGCATAGTGGCCACTAAATGAACTCCTTGTGAACAGAGGAAAAAAGTGGTTTGCGGTACAGGAGGTGCACATGTTGCAGCTACACATTTCTTGGGCATTACTTTTTGCGTAAAGCTTCAGAGGCATCAAGTACAAAGGACATGTCCCAAGGCTCTCAGGACTTCTGTCACTTGGTCTTCCAAAGTGAAGTTGAGAACAGCATTAACATTAACTGTTCAGTGGTGACCACACATTTCCCTTGTGGTATCCTAGCATGATCCAACAGCAGTCTTTTTGCTGGTTAAGAGGCTTGACCCCTGGAATTTGAGGAAAACTCATGCCAGAGAGGGGGGCTAGATACAGCATGTGTACCTACCATAAATGTAGATGTTAGTGTGTGTATTCACTGTTGCAATCATTACTCTTGGGTTATCCTGTTGGCAGGCTACCCGCAGTCGGCCTGAATTCCAAAGTCTTGGTCCGGCATCGGTTGCCGTCGCCTCTTCCTTGACGTCAGTGGTATAAAAGGTGCAGCAGACGCCATTTTCCTCAGTTTTTCTTGCCCCAGATGTCAGGTGCCCCCTAAAGGGTAGGCTAAATAAATTATGCCAATAAACATGCATGCACCAAAGTAAACATTCCCTACATCTACAAGCAAATACACCACATAGATTGTATAGAAGAGAAGTACAGATAAGACCAAGCAAAAGAAAGGGGGATGGTGGGAGGGTAACCTGGACTGCAACAGTGAATACACTAACATCTACATTTATGGTAGGCACACAACTGTACTAGGTTAGTGTTTCACTGTTGCCATCATTACTCTTGGGTTGAATCCCAAAGCTGAGGATGGGTGGCTGGGCTAAATAGGATTAGGAGAGGCTATGAGGCCCTGCAGAACTGCAGTGGCAAAGCCTGCTCTGGATTTAGATTAGAGGGGTAAGCGGCAGTGCTTTGTAAAAGTGTGCACTGAACTCCCAAGTTGCAGCCTCTAAGATGTCTTTGGTTGGTACTCCTCTCTGAGGAAGGCAGAAGTGGCTACTGCTCTGGCTGAATGTGGCCTAATGCCCTTGGGCACTGATTTGCCATGCTGTGAGTAGCAGAAACAAATGCAATGGCCTATCCATTTTGAAATAGTTTGAGATAGCCTTTCCTTCTGATCCTGCAGCATATGCCACTAAAAGTTGCTCCGCCTTTCTGAAAGCTTTAGTTCTGTCCAAGTAGAAGCGTAGCTGTCTGTGTATGTCCAAAGAATGTAGAACTCTCTCACCCTTGTTCTGTGGGTTTGGATAAAAGGTAGGCAAGTGAATGGTTTGGTTAAGGATCACACTGGACACCACCTTAGGCATAAATATAGTGTTAGTCCTCAGAGAAACCCTGTCTGGATGGAAAATAAAAGGTTCCACAGCCATGAGTGCCTGTAACTCAGACTCGTCTTGCAGCGGTTATTGCTAGAAGCAGAGCGGTATTCCAGGATAAGAATTTTATATCAGCTGTTGAGGCTGGCTCAAAAGGAGGCAGTGTGAGTTTTTCAAAGACATAATTGAGGTCCCATGCAGGTAGGTGCTCTCCTTGGAGGTCTTGTTTTTGGCCCCTCTGAGGTACTGCCTTAAAGGATGAGAAAAGATGGGTGGTTCCATATTCTAATGGGCTGAAATGGCAGAGGTATGAATCTTAATTGATGAAAAGGATAGGCCTTTGTCCAGCATCTCAATTAAGTATTGTAAAATCTGAGGAATATTTGGTACAAACGTGTCAATTCCTTGTTCCTGGTTCCAAGCACAGAATCTCTTCCATTTTTATGCATATGTTTTTCTGGTACTGGGCCTCCTGGCCTCCAAAACATCCATCACAGCTTTGGAGAGAGGAGTGTTCTGCATGGCTACATTAGTCATGCTGCCAGATTTAAAAGTACCGAGTTGGCTGTGCAGGATCAGATTGTTTTGTTGGATCAGTAAGTGAGAAATTTGAGGCAATGCCCATGCTGGACCTTGAGACAAGCTCTTCAGGATTGGGTAGCAGTGTTGGCGTGGTCAGTCTGGGGCAATCAGTATAGTTTTTGGCTTCTCTTGTCTGACCTTTAGGAGTACCTTTGGGAGGAGAGGCAGTGGAGGAAAGGCATATACTGTAAGATTTTTCCAGCTGTAGGATAGGGCATCCACTTTCCATGCTTGCTTGTGATAAGTCCTTGTGCAGAACCTATGTAGTTGGCAGTTGTAAGGGGAGGCACAGATCTGTCTGGGCATCCCCATTTCCTTGTTATGCTGAAGACTTGTGGACCCAGTTTCCACTCATGGGGATCCATGAGGTTTCTGCTTAGTTCGTCTGCCAGAGTATTTATTTTTCCTGGCAGGAATTGTGCTTGCTGGTCAACTTGATAAGTCACTGCTGTGTCCCACAAAGTCATGGCTCGTCTGCAGAGGGGGTAGGAATGTGTGCGCCCCTGCTTGTTTATGTACCACACGACTGTAGTATCGTCCATCTGTATCAGTAGTCCTGGATGAAGTAGATCCGTGAAAGCTGTCAGGGCATTCTGAACAGCTAGCATCTCTTTTTGATTGATATGAAGATGCATCTGGCTTGCGGGCCATGTGCCCTGAATACATTTTCCTGTCGTGTGGGCCCCCCAGGCATAATCTGATGCATCCGTTGTTGGTGTCTGCCTGGCTGTGGGTAAAGTGAATGGCTGTCCCTTGTGGTGACAAGCCTGTGCCCACCATCGAAACTCCTGTTGCAGGCAGGGAATGAGGGTAATTAATGTTTCCAGGCTGTGGCAATGTTGAGTCCAAAACACTTTAGATACCATTGTAGTTTCCTCATATGCAGTCTGGCATATAGAATTTGCAGAATGCAGGATGCCATGAAGCCCAAAGCCTGCAGAATTTTTCTTGCAGATAACTGGATCTTTGTTGCCAACATTTTGAAGTAAGAAGTCGGCTGCCTTTGTCTGGCGTGAGAAGCCATCTGGGCAGCTGTATATAAGCTTGCACCCAGGAATATCTCGAGGGTACTAGTTGTGATTTCCTTTACTGTGTACCCTAGGCAAATAAGTAATCTTTTACAAATGCCAGATGCTTTAGTAGAATGTCCTTGTTCTCTGCTTGAATAAGGCAGTCGCCCAAATAAGGATATATCTGAATTCCTCTGCCTGCAAAATGCAATTACTGGTGCCAGGCATTTTGTGAAGACCCTGGGCGCAGTAGATAAGCCAAAGGGCAGTGCAGAGAATTGGTAGTGTATTGATCTAGCTATGAATCTGAGGTACCTTCTACAAGACTGTCTGATTGGGACATGCAGGTATGCCTCTTTTAGGTCCAAAGTTACGAGCCAAGCCTTCTTGCCCAGCATGGGCAGTAGCTGCTGCAGTCAACATTTTGAATTTTGGAAAGTCCAGAAATGTGTTTAGAATAGACAGATCCAGTACTGGTCTCCAGGCTTTGTCCTTTCTGGGCACCAAGAAAAGTCTTGAGTAAAATCCTAGTCTCCGCTCTTGTTGTGGTACTTGCTGAATGGCCCTCATGTCCATGAGGGATGAAACTTGCTTTTGTGCCTCTGCCCATTGATTGTGTGGCAGGTCTGGCATACCTTTTGCCCTTGGCAGGGTGTGAAAGTGGAACCTGTAGCCCTGAGACACTATGTTCAAGACCCATTTGTTCTGGGTGATCACGTGCCAATTTTGTGATAAAGTGCTACTTTTCCCCCTAAGAGGGCTGCCAAAAGATAAGTACTTAGTTCTGGCAGAGGAAAGTCATTGGGACGGTTTCCTGTATGGCTGATTCGTCTTCTCCGCTTTTGGAGGTAGAAGCACCCCATTGTTTAGGCCTGTATGAGCCTAGGGGCTGGGATTTGCCTCTGGGGCATCTGTATGTGCCTCTTTGTGGCCTGACACTGGAAAGGACCAATTTTTTGTAGGCCAGTTCCTACTAAATCTGGGTGGCTGCACCTGTAAGAAATCCTTACCTGTCTGCATAAATTTCGCATTGTCCTCCATTTCCTTCAACACCTCTTCTGCTTTAACACCAAAGTATCATGCTGTAATGGAGCATCTAATAATTTTGCTTTAACATGATCAGGCAGATTCTGTTCCTTTAACCAAGCATGTTGCCTAATGACAGAACCCGTAACTGCGGCCCTGCAAGAGGCCTCCAGAGAATCAAAACCACATTGCAAAGTATGCTTTCCTACTTGTTCAGTTGCATGCAATAAATCCTGCATTTGTTTTCTGCACATTCAGAATTTAACATTTTCTGTTTAAGCAGTGACAGTAAGTACTGCGGATATTTAAGCATATGAAATTGACAATTTAAAGCCCTCAAAGCCAAGGTAGAAGTGTAAACCTCCCCCCCGCCAATCTGTCCAGTGCCCTTGAATCCCTATCAGAGGGGATAGGGTTTTTTTGCAGTGGAAGCCTTGACCCCATTGGGACCCTGAGAAATAGTTTCTGGGTCAGCAGCAGGGTTTTTATAAAGAAATGTATGGGAATTTGGAACCCTGTAGCATCTGTCTGGCTTAACAGGTGCAGGAGGTAAAGAGTCAGGGGGACAGGCCGGACTCTGAAAATACACCTACAATGTCTAAAACACGAAGGACAGCAAGAGGCCTGTGCTGAGGTAGTAAAAGAAAATCTCTAAGCCTTTTCTTAGAATCTGAGTAGTCTTGGCTCTCCTAGTGGAAGTGCTCCCTCATGGTATGATGGGTTTCCCCAAAAGAAAAATCCTAAGGAGGGGAGGCTGAAGGGATAGATTCTTCAGCATCGGAATCCTCATAGGGAGGGAGAGAGTATTCTTGGTCAGAAGAGGAGCCAGAGGAAATGGAAACCTGATCTGACGATTCACATGGTCTCTTGGCTAAGCCTCTTCTCAGGAGGGGGATGGGAACCCCTGATCAAAGTAATTAGGTCTTCGGCCATTTTGAGCATCTGTTTAGGCATGGAGGCCTGTCCATGGGCTTGCTGCACTTGTTTCTTTGTCTTTAGTGGTGCTTTAGTCTTTGCCTTTGGAGCTGTAGTCTGTTTTATATACAACTGTGTAGGCCTGAAAACACCCTCAGAAGCAGATGCCTGCTCAGCTGCTCCAAACCCATCTGAGGGAATATTTTCCAAGTGTCCAACACCTTGAGTTTCCAAAGGCCTAGTCTGCTCCACGTGGGAGTCTGAAGCGGCCTGCGGCTCTGAGATAGCAGGCGTCAGGGGCTGTGAAAGCACCTCACTGAGAACCGGCGACTGGCTTAGAAGAAGCCTAGTCAGTTTTGGACCTCTGATGCCAGTCTCTTTCCTTGCGTTTATGAATTGCGGTAGTCGGATGGCTATCAGACGACAGTGTAATTAAATCTTCGGCTAATGTAATGAAATGCAAAATTGTACAGACTCTTAATAGTGCGTTGGTTAAATCTAGCACAAAATCTGCAATTAGCTACGTCATGACCAGGGCCTAGGCAAGGAATACAGTAAGAATGGAAGTCCTTATGAAGTATTTGCTTCCCACAAGAAATACAATTAACTTTTTCTGACATCGGTCTGGAGCAAGAAAAAAAAAAAGTTTCCCCAACGGGGTACTTGGCTTTAAATGAAGACTTCGGATCTGAAAATTCGAACACGAAAATCTCAAGAGTCGGACGATCGGCACTTGCAAACTGCTTCTGCTTCAAGCAATGCGCGGCAAGAAAGACTGGAGAAATGGCATCGGCTGCATCTTTTTTACCCCTGGCACACTGACGTCAGGGAAGAGGTGACCGCAACTGATGCCGGACCAAGAATTTGGAATTCAGGCCGACTGCGGGTAGCCAGCCAGCAGGATAACCCAAGAGTAATGACTGCAACAGTCAAACACGATGAACATCCTTTGTTCCTCCTAGGAGGCAGCCTGAATTAAGCTGTTGTCTAATCACGGATAGAGGTGTACTTTCTAGTTTGAGATGTGCTTATACACTGGAACTAAACATCCGGTGAACACCCAGGGAGCAATGCACAAAAAAGAAATAAAAACTGAAGTGATGGGACCCTGCTATAAAGTTTTAAATTCCCTGTGGTAAACGGTGGCCACCACAGCTTGAGGTACCAAGGTTTAGAATGTAGATGCTAAATATGGGTTTAAAAGCAAGCTTAAGTCTATAAAGAAACCCTGTTCCTTTTATAGCTATGCAGGTAGGCAACCTGATGCAACACCAGTCTATCGATAATTACTCTGTGCTAATGAATGGTCTGTAAAAGATGGCAGATTCCCAAACTCTGTTTTTGCATTCTGATGCAATTGGCTCACACTCAAAAACATCTGGAATAAAGGTAAACCATGGAATCCTGTAGAAAACTAGTCCATTATCACAGGGAGACTGGGAAAGGGCATTTGGAAGACAGCTAATACTGTGGTGGTTTGTCCAGGGTATAAGCTGGCCCACTGGTCTTAACCTTCTCATTACCCCACTCTGGTTGGTCTCTTCCCCCCTCCAATCATCTTTCTTGAAAGCTCTTTTATTCAAGTTACTCTACCTCCATTTGCTTTCAATTAAGGGACCACAATTATATTGGGGACTTTTCACTATACTTAAAGATGGCTAGATGAAATAGTGGGTTTGATTTTACAGCTCCCCCTCCCTTTCTTAAAGAACCTATTGGAACAAAAAAAGTATTTAGCAAGGGGAACTGATCTAGTTCCTTATATCCTCAGATAGAAACCGGAGGAAGACTGACTTTAATGCATGTGGACGGGTCTGAAAAATCTTTTCAGCCATGATCCAACCAAAAATGGAGCAACAGCTTCTGCAAAAAGGTTTTAAAAACAGTATGAAGTAAAACTTCAGGTTAAAACAGAAGTGAAGGCATGTAGAAATCTTTTGGTGGTGAACTGGATGGCTACCACACAAAGAAAGCAGTTATATGAAAATCTTCCTTAATGTGCTCCTGAAAAATTCTTCTGAACACAAACCTGAAAACTTTGTTCTCATGGCATGCTGTTCATAGTGTAGTGACATCGCGGAAAAGATATTTTCACCAAGAAAAAAAGTCATGAACAATGTCAAAGAATGATGACTCAATACGGCTTAAAGGTAAGGCAGTACTCCCAGTTTCTTTGCCAACTGTGAATACAGACTAGAAGCTTAAAAGCCATGCAACTCCAGGCATGATCGGCCACCAGCTGATTTTAAACAAAGCTAGGCAGTGGTGTTCTCCATCCTGAAAAAAAGATATTCAAATGAGAAATTTTATTCTGGGAAACATGCAGTGGTGCGTTATTACTGGGAGGGTTCAGAACCACAACAGGCAATACATACTCGAGTATGGCATTACACTGTCAAGTTCCGCACAAAAAAACGCATTAAAGGTTGGGCAACTAGAATGAGAACTTAGTGTTTCACATTTTCACTACCATACCTTTGGTGTTGCAAGAGGAAAGATTTGCTCAATGCTCTCAAATCTGATGCTCAATGTTCATGACCGCGCCCCTAGAGGATCCTGAATTAAAACTCTAGGCAAGTTGAAAGAAAAAAAAAGCTTTATGGTGTTTGTCTGCAGATTTGTACATGTTAAAAGCCAATTTGTTAGCAAGCAGTCACTTATAGAAAGTAAACTGTTCTCCTGCAATATTTTAGCACAAGCCAACCTCAACAATGCATCCATATGCATAAGTCAGTCTTGCTGTGTAATGTGAAAAAACTAAAAAACAGAAGGCCAACTGAGCTTTAAGGGATCCCAGATCTGGACAGCTCATCTCTTAATACTGTTCCCAAGGGGACTACACGGACACAGCTGTGGCATCATCTAGAGTGAATAGCATTCTTGTGTAGTTTCAAAAGTGAGGGTTTAACAAGTCATCTTCCCAAGTACTCTGGCTAGAGTGTGCCATCTTCCTGCTGTTTATTTTCCTCAGACATTGTATTTTTTTTTTGTTACAACTGCTTCAGATGGATACCTTTCCCTCGAAGATGAATTTGCAATCTGCCCTCTACCCAATGCAAAGTTAGGAGGAACTACTGTGAAGCAGATATAGGCATAAGAGGCAAGAATATAGGGTCAGCAAATTACTCAAGATATTGACTCATTGCACCTGGTAGAAAATATGTAGTTTACCAGGGGAAGGGGCCAGGTGCAGACACTGCTTTTAGAAGTGTATCAAAAGCATCTTTAAAACCATGGAAAATGGGAGGAATACCAATAGTCACTGGCTTAGCTATGCTTAGCAGCTGAAGGTGCTTGTGCAAACCCATCTCATTTGAACTTCACCCAACATGCAGACAATGTTGCATCTCACCAATGAAGACATTCACTGAAGACAGGGGTTCAGTCATGTTGTATTAAGAGTATATTCAGAAGGTGCAGGTCAGCTCCTCACTGACGCAAAGAACCAGGTATCATATTAAGTGAGGAAAAGTACAGTTGTGTAACACTTACCATAAATGTAGATGGTAGAGTATTCACTGTTGCAGTCATTACATTTCGGTTATCTGTTTGCAGGTAGCCCTCAATCGGCCTGATTAACAAAGACGTGGGTCCTGCATCGGTTGCTGTCCCTTCTTCCATGACGTCAGGGGTATAAAACATGCAGCAGACACCATTACATCAGTGTTTTTTTTTGCCCCAGATGTCAGGTGCCCTCCTAATAGGAAGCGATTAAACATAAAAGCACAAAGATATACCTCCAACAAAAAAGCATACACCAAAAAGGCTTTTAAGCATAGCAAAGGAAAGTAGTTATAGCCAAAAGATAGGGGGCTGGAGGGAGGGTAACCAGGACTGCAACAGTGAATACACTAACATCTACAATTTATGGCAAGTGCACACAACTATACAATGTTCCTTGTTTCACTGGTGCAGTCATTACATTTGGGTAGATTCCCAAAGCTATGGTTGCGAGGAGGAATTTAGATAGCATTACGGCCAGCTATAAGGCCTTGCAAGACTGCAGTGGCAAAGCCATCTCTGGATTTAGAGAAAATAGGCAAATTATAAAGCTTGGTGAAAGTATGCACAGAACTCCAGGTAGCAGCTTCTAGGCTGTAGAGGTAGATTCAGCCCTGGTGGAGTGAGGTCTGATCCATTGGGGGATAGGTTTTCCATGGTGTTTATAGCAGAAATGAATGCGATGGCTTATCCATTTAGAAATGGTTTGCTTCGAAATAGCCTTCCCCTCTGCCCCTGCAGCAAATGCCACCAGCAGTTCAGATTTCCTTTGAGGTTTAGTCCTGTCCAGGTAGAATCAAAGTTCTCTGTGCACATCTAAGGAATGCAGTATCCATCCTCCTTTATTCTGTGGATTGGGAAAGAAGGTTGGCAAATGAATGGACTGATTAAGAGCCACACTGGATACCACCTTGGGCATGAAGGATGAACTGGTTCTGAGGGACACCCTGTCCGCATGCAAGATGATGAAAGGCTCCACTGCCACAAGGGCCTGTAATTCAGATACTCTCACAGCTGAAGTGATTGCTAAAAAGAAAGCAGTTTTCCAAGAAAGAAATTTTATGTCTGCAGTAGCATCTGGCGCAAAAGGAGGTAGAGAGTTTCTCCAAGACAAAGTTAAGGTCCCAGGCTGGGGTTGGAGCTCTCCTGGGTGGTCTCAAACTTTTGGCCCCTCTGAGGAACTGCTTGAGCAGTGGATGAGAGAAGAGGAGAGGTTCTGTGTTATGAGCTGAAATGGCTGAGGAGTGTATTTTAATGGAGGAAAAAGACGAGCCCTTGTGAAGCATCTCAGTTAAGTATCGTAAAAAAAACCTGAGGTAAATTAGGTGCTGCTGTGCTCATCTCTAGAGATTGGTTCCAGGCACAGAATCTGTTCCATTTTTCAGCATAAGATTTTCTAGTACTAGGCCTCCTTGCCTCTAAAATGATATCCATCACAGGTTTGCTGAGGGATGGTAAAGGAGAGATTAAGCAATTAGCCAGGCTGCAAGGTTCAGTGCTGGAAGCAGAGGGTGCAGAATCTGGTTCTCCTGAGACAGCAGAAAAGGAGTCTGAGGCAGGTGCCATGGAGATAATCCATGACACTGTGCAGGAGGGGGTACTAGTGTTAGCGTGGCCAGTCAGGAGCAATCAAAATCATCCTTGGTTTGTCCGGTTTGCTTTTTGGTAGTACTTTGTAGAGCAGAGGCGGGGGGAGTCAGACTAATAGGTTTTTCCAGCTGAAGGACAGAGCATCCACTTTCCAGACTTGTGGGGAATCCTTGTGCAAAATTTGCCCAATTGGTAGTTCTGGGGAGAGGCAAACAGGTCTATATCTGGGCTCCCCATTTGCTTGTCAACATGTTGAAAATCCTTGGTTCCAGTTTCCACTTGTGGGTCCATGAGGTTTCTGCTTAGTCTACCAGTGTATTTAATTTTCCTGGCAGGAATTGAGCTTGTAGGAGCACTTGGTAGCTCAAGGCTGTGTTGCACAATGCCATAGTCAGTCTAGAGGGAATAAGAATGTGTACCCCCCTGCTTGCTTATGTACCACAACATTGGTGTTGTCCATCTTTACCATTAGTCGTCCTGGAAGAATGTGGTCCTTGAAGGCTGTCAGAGCATTCTGTACAGCTAACATTTCTTTTTAATTGATTTGTAGGTGCATTTGACTTGGGTTCCATTTGCCCTGAATGCACTTCCCTGCCAGGTGAGCCCCCCATGCATAGTCTGATGCAGCTGTTACAGTTTGGGTGGCAGGGGGTGGTGTGAAAGGTAGTCCTTTGTTGGGTGGCAAGCCTCTGCCCAAAGGAACTCTAGGCGTAGGCAAGGTATGACAGGAATCATTGTTTCTAGGTCTTGAGAAGGTTGACACCACAGGCTTTTTAGATACCACTGTAGTTTCCTCATATGCAGTCTTGCATATGGAATTAGAGGAATGCAGGAGGCCATGAACCCCAAGGCTTGTAGTACTCGTCTTGCAGATAGCAGGGTTTTTGTGGCCACTTGTTTGAAGTAGGTTGTCAAATGAATTTGTTTCTCTGGCGTGAGGTAAGCCATCTGGGAAGTTGTATTCAAGCTTGCTCCCAGGAATATAATTTGTTGACAGGGTACCAGTTGTGATTTATTTTCGTTTATGGTGTACCCCAGACAAGTTTGAACACTTTTTACAAAGGCCAGATGATTCAAAAGCATGTCCTAGCTTTCTGCCGGAATTAGACAATTGTCCAGGTATGGGTATATTTGAATATTTCTTTGCCTGCAAAATGCAATAATTAGAGCTAGGCACTTCGACTTATCTACTGTGCCCAGGGTATTCACAAAGGGCAGTGCAGAGAACTGATGGTGCATGTATAGCCTGCTTTGAAGCGTTGGTATCTTCCGCAAGATTCCCCGATTGGGATGTGTAGGTATGCTTTTAAATCTAGTGTCGCCAACCAGGCATCTTTGCCTAGCACAGGAAGCAATTGGTGAAGTGTCAGCATCTTGAATTTTGGACTCTCCAAAAAGGTGTTTAGAGTAGACAGGTGCAGGATAGGACAGGAAAAGTCTCTAGTAGAAACCTTGCCCCTTTTCCTCTTCTGGTACCAGTTGAATAGCCCCCATGCTTGAGAAAGTACTTGTTTTTGGGCCTCTGCCCACTGACTTGTGGGTAGGTCCAGCCACCCACTTGGTGTTGGCAATGTGTGGAAGTGAAATCTGTATCCCTGGGACACTATTTAAAACCCATTTGTCCTGGGTAATGAGCTCAATTCTTTGCATGAAGAACAATAAGGGGCAAATCAGTTGCCAAGTGCTTGGGAATTTTAAAAGGAAGCAATTGAGATAGTTTACCATGGGGGGAGTCTTATTCCCAGACTTGGAAGTGGAGGGCCCCCACTGCTTAGTTCTGAGTCCCCTGGGACTGAAACCTGGCGGTTTTGCTGTCTGGGTTTGGCTTAAGACCTGGAAGGGGCCGGAAAGGACCAATTCGTAGAGGGCCAGTGCCTACTAAATCTAGGAGGCTGAACTTGTAAGAAATCAGTAGCAGTTTGCATAGATTTATCTTTATCTTCTATCTTTTTAAGAACTTCCTCAGCCTTGTTGCCAAACAGGCGGTCCTGATTTAAAGGAGCATCCAACAATTTAGCTTTAACATGATCAGGCAACGATTGCTTCTTAAGCCAAGCATGCCTTCTGAGCACAGACCCAGTAACAGCAGCCCACATTGCAAAGTATGTTTTCCAACTTGTTCGGCAGAATGCATTAAATCCTGTAATTCTTTACTTTCCACACAGTCCAGAATCATTTTCTGTTTAAGCAGTCCAACATGTTGCTGGTATTTTAACATATGAAACTGGCAATTTAAAGCCCTAATGCCAAGGTTGCATAAGTGTAAACCTTCTTACCCCATCTATCCAGCGCCCTGGAGCCTCTAAGAAGGGGTAGGAATTTTAGCAGTAGAAGCCTCAATGCCCTTGGGCCACTGTGAAAGTCTCTGGATCTGCAATATGATTTTTGAAAAGGAACCTGTGGGACTCCAGGACCCTGTAGTATCAGTCATGTTTTCTGGGAGCAAGAGGCAGGGAATCGGGGGCCAAACTAGATTCCGAAAATCAATATCTAGTACAGGAGAAATAGCTAAAGGCCTATGCTGAGGTGGGAGTAGAAAGTCCGCAAGCCTCTTTTTTGAATCAGAAAAATCCTGGATTTCTCAGTGGAAATGCTCCCTTAGAGTATGTAAGGTTTCCTCAAAAGAAAAATCCTCAAGAGGGAAAGCAAAGGGAATAGTCCTCTGCATCAGAATCTTCATAAATAAGGGCAAATCCAGATCAGAAGTCTGAAAAAACTGAATCCTGATCAGAAGATTCATAATAAACTTCAGTCCTAGGCCTCTTGGGGGTGGGGGTTGGCTACCCCTGATTAGAGTTATTAGATCTTCAGCCATTCTTATTTGTTTTTTAGGCATAGAGGTATGAGCGTCAGTTTTAGACATGGATCGAGATTTAGGCCCAAGTAATGGAGGCATCGATTTAATATGCAAGTCCATAGCCCTGAATTCACCCTCAGAAGCCGGTACCTGCACAGTGGCTCCAGACCCATCCAAGGTAGAGATCTCAGGTTCCATAGTTGAAGCATCTTGCGGTATACCGGACTCCAAACAGGTCTCAGAGGCCTGCGAATCAGAAGTAGCGGGTATCAGGGGCTGCGAAAGCGGCTCACCGAGTACCAGCGAACTGGCAACTGGCTTAGAAGCGTCGTCGGCAGTTTTGGACCTCGGCGGCATGTCTCTATCTTTCGGACTCCCGGTAGTCGGATTGCTAACAGACATTCCTGGATAATTAGAGAACTGAAATATTTAGAAGTAAAAATGTACAGATGATGGATAGTGCGCTGATTAAACACAAAACCGACAGCAAGGTACGTTGTGGTCAGGGCCTAGGCAAGGAATACAGTACGAATGAAAATCTTTGAGGTATTTGCTTTCCACAAGTAATGCAATTATTAACTTTTACGGACATCTGTAAGGAACAAGAAAGTTTCCCCAACTGGGTACTTAGCTTTAGTTGAAGACTTCGGTTCTGAAACTCGAAAACGAAAATTTCAGGAGTTAGCCGACTGGCACTTGCGAACTGCTTCTGCTTTGGGAACTGCAAGTCAAGAAAGACTGATGTAATGGCGTCGGCTGCATGTTTTATACCCCCGACGTCTTAGAAGGGACAGCAACTGACGCAGGACACAAGACTGCTAATCAGGCTGACTGAGGGCTACCTGCAAGAAGATAACCCAAATGTAACGACTGCAACAGTGAAACACAAAGAACATCAGTTCTCTAGTTGCAGCAGAGACCCTCCTGTTTTGAGTTCAGCGGCAAGATACTGGCCCTTTGCCAGATGGCCATATACTCTTCAAACTTAAAATATAAAAGGCCAGTAACTGAGGACTTGTGTCCCAAGGCCTGAACCCACATCCAGGAAATACTTCTACCCAGGGAGGCACAACTTGCAAAATTCCAAAATAACTTCAGATTGAAAACCACTACTATACCAAAACAGCAGGTGTGAGCACTCTCCACCAGTCTACATCAAATGCTGCCCAGTGACAACTAGCACTAGTCTAATGCAGCAGAAATAACGTAAGAGTCCTGGCTAGAGAGAGCACCATCAGCACTGACTGGTTCAAAAGGCACTTGGACACATGTCTGTGCGACAGATCCAGTGACTTTTAAGCAAGTACCTCCACTAACTGCAGTACTCAGGACATGGGACTTGCAGCTGACGTGGGCAGAATTTGCCAGTTCAGTCTTGCAGTGATGTTTTAACTCTGCTTCTTTGAACTTACTGGATAAAGTATCTTTGCTACCGATGTCAAAGGGATGGGTATCCCTTGATTCATGAAAGTCAGCTTTTGGTGTTCCAGAAAGGAGGTTTTAGGCCTCGTTTACTATGGTCTTTTTAAGTAAGAATACATCCTGAAAAGGTATACCCATAGGGTGATCCTTCTAGACAAGAGGCACCGAATGTAGAAATCCTTTAGTGGAACCTGCCACCAGTACACTACTACTTTTTCCAGGAACATTATGAGCCTTGGAAAAACCCACACAAAAGTAAGCACTAAAAAAAAGTAGCCAACAAATTAGAATGCTGTAGCAATAAATGAAAGACACATCCTCAGAAGGGTAAAGGCCCTTGATCATCCTGATCAGACCAAAAGGCACAACTAAAGGTGTGTAAAGGGTAGAGCAACCCACACCTTGGCACAGGTCAGATGTCTTGGTGTTGGGAGACCACCTCCCATAGATGTGAAAAGATCTAAAATTCAGCCCAAATGGTTAGACTTCTACATGCAGTAAACACTTGTGCTCTAAGACCCATGAAGAGCATTCTACAACGAACAGCTTAAATTTCTTAACCTAACTGGGACATTTAATACAGCAAACAGGTTTTGCTTATGGTGGAAGTAGAAAAAGCTGTACCGCCCAAAAAATACATTACTTGACCAAACTGAGCAGAAGTACTACAAGCAACTGCCATTTTCTTTTTCTCCTTCCAAATGTTTCTTCCATTTGACCAGAGCCTTAAAAGTTCAACACCAAAAGCATTACCTGGGAATGGTTTGATGTTTACATTTGATCTTGCAGTATCTGAACAGCATTTTGGCTTCCTTTAAAATTCCTAGTCCATGGCAATGAAATGCATCGCAGTGAAATGGTATTTCAGATAAGCAGTCAGAAAATGCAAAAATGACAGGTAAACTCCACATCTACTGCTGAGATGATTTAGTCAGTAGGTGATATACTTACAACATTCACAGTCTCAACAAAGACTAATTTAGCAAATGCTTCTGCCAAAAAAACTGCCATAACATTGAGTTTGCAAACAAAGAAAAGGAGAGAGATCTCTTTCCAGACACTCAAACATTGCAGGGCAATTGCATTCTAAGCCAGAAAAGGTAACGGAAGGTCGAGAAAATGCAAAACATCAGGAAAATAAATGGAGGCAGCAACCTCATGTGTAAAGTGATTACTTCTATACGACAGCTCCACCATGCCTGCCAACCCAAAAAAATCTGCACAAGTTTAAAATTTAAGGTACTCTCTATTTCTTACCGCATATAGGAAAACAGTGCTACAAGCAGCCTGAAGTAGGTGGTGAAGAATCAGTATAGCAATAAGCCATTAGAATTCATACAATAGAAAGTGAAAGCAAACATTATGGGTATAAACCAAACGCCACAGTATGACATGCCAAATGCATGACAAACAGTTGAAAATTTCTCAAGTTCAAACCAAACTTACCTTTGGCATCTGCTGAGTAATTTTGGCCAAGTTCTGTCCTTTCTTGCCAATGATGAAACGGTGTAACCATGCCGGGGCAAAGACTGAGGAAACTTTGAAGCTATTGGCCTTAAAAGAAAACAGAAAAAGACAATGTATTTTTGACATCAAAGATAGTAAAAGACAAAACAATGTACTTCCAAATATGTACTGAAATTATCCAAAAAACTAAATCAGAATTTGTGGTAAGTGCATTCCTAAATTTTGTTACGACTGTAAAGTCACCCTTTAAGCACAATTTTAGCTATACTGCTAGTACACATCTTTTCATCTGAAATTGACTTGGTCATTCCAGACTGTTGAAGGGTATGCTACAACTTCAAATAAACTGCTAAAGTGGATTTTAAATGAGTGCTAAAATGCTTTTCATGTCAAGCATATTCCATATCTAGCTAGTTTTCAGGGGTCAAGGAAGAAATTAGAAGTTATGTACTCACCATAACGTTCCATCTGAGTAGGTGTATTCATTTGTCTGCAACCTGTGGGTTATGGATCCGATATCGGATCCGAACCGGCATGGTTTTCCAGCTATGGATCCAAGCTCTCAGCTCCTCCCCTCACCCATAATGCCCTGCTCTACCCTCATGACCTCAGATCGAGTTTGCCAAAGCAACAATACCCTAAAAAGGGTAACAAGGAATATGTAGGAAACTGATAGGCCAGGGGATATTGCAGACAAATGAATACACCTACTCAGATGGAACGTTATGGTGAGTACATAACTTCTAAATCTGAAGTAGGATATTCATTTGTCTGCAACCTGTGGGACAGAGTCCCCAGCTACCTGAATCTTGGGCCATCATGGAAGGATATTCCAGCCAAAGGATGCTCTACCCCTAGATGCAAGATCCAACTTATAGTGAGAAATAAATGTATGAGATGAAGCCCACGTGGCTGCTGCACAAATATCATCTAGAGGAATCCTAGCCTTGAAGGCTGCCGAGGTAGATACTGACCGGTTGAATGGGCATGAACAGGCCTTCCTGACGCTTGATAAGCCAATAAAATGCACTGTGAAATCCAGCGGACAGAGAAACTTTAGAAATTGGCTTGCCCAAATTGAATTTTGCAAAGGAAATAAACAGCTGGTCGGATTGCCTATGACCAGCTGTCCTGTTGAGATAAAATCTAAGTTGCCTGTGAACATCTAGTGAGTGTAGCTTATATTCACCTTTGTTTTCATACTTAGGGAAGAAAACAGGAGGTTAATGGATTGATTGATGTTTGCTTCAGAAGCGATTTTAGGAAGGAAGGACGGTTGGTCCTGAGGGAGACACGGTCCGGATGAAATACCAAGTAAGGAGGTTTAGCTGATAAAGCTTGAAGTTCAGAAACTCTCTTGGCTGAAGTAATGGCTACCAAAAAGGCTGTCTTGTAGGACAAGAATTTGAGATCCACAGAGTAGGGGAGCGGTCAAGGCCTGAAGGACCAAAGAAAGGTCCCAAGGAGGAACTGCTTGTTTTATAGGGGCCTGAGAAGGAAAGTACCTTTAAGAAATGTTTTGCACAATTTGGCTGACATAAGAGGATTAGACTCTTGACCAATGTGATAGTGAGAAATTGCCGCCAGTTGAACTTTGACTGTGGAACTGCTGGCACCATCATTAAAGAGAGAGGTTAGAATATCAAGCACTACAGGGAGAGGAACCGTGAAGGGATTTAGGCCTTGCAGCCGCCCACACAGCCGCCCCGCCCACACAGAAACGTTTCCATTTGCTTCGTAAACCTTTCTAGTGGATGGTTTATGAGCCGCCACCAAAATAGCCTTTACCGTGAAGAAATACCGAGTCCTTATCAAGAGTGGAACTGGAGCAGGTCAGCTTCAGGTTGTCCAGGTTCGGAGGAGGAATGCAGGATGGATGGGATATCAGATCCGAATGGGATCTAGAATCCAAGGAGGATTCACTGAGTGAGACCTTAGGAAGGGAACCAGATCTGTCGAGGCCAGAATGGAGCAATGAGAATCATTCTGCAACCCACCAGAGGCTTTCTGAAGAACTTGCAGCATCAGAGGCAAGGGTGGATAGGCATACAGAAGACCGGGTGGCCAAGCATGCACCAGAGCTCTTGGGGTACCTCCGGGAGGTATTAAAAACTGTGGTGTTTGAGGGAGAAGCAAAAGATCGCATGAAGGGTTCCCCACTACTTGACAATTGAGAGACCACTCGTAAGGGGTCAGAATGGTGCGACTGAGCTTGTCCGCTAGGATGTTGGACCGACGAATGTGCGTTGCTATGAGAAAGCGATTGGTGGAGATTGCCCATTCCCAAACTCTCATGGCCTCGACAAAGAGGGTAAGACCTTGTTCCCCTTGCTTGTTGATGTACCAGACAACAGACATATTGTCCGATTGAATCGCAATTGTTCCCAAGGGAAGAAAGTCCTGAAGTGCTAGCAACGCTAAGAGCACTGCTCTCATCTCTAGAACATTGATATGCAGTAAGGTCTCTGAATGACTGTCCGGCCCAAAAGTGCCCCCCACCGAGGGAGGCGTCCGTGGTCACCGTGGCGAGAGGAGAAGCACAAAATGGGCGGAGATCCGGGAGTGGAGCCACCACAAGAGGGACCGCTTGCAAGCCTTGCTGATCGCTATGGGATGATGCATGGGAGAGCAAGGTATGACCACTGTACTTCCACTGTAGAATGCATATTGAGCCTGGCAAGAGGAAGAAGTGCTATAGCGAGCCATGGACCCTAGAGCCCTCAGGACCAACTCCGCTGGAACAGAACTTGAATGGAGAATGGCCCGCACCTGGAGCTGCAGATTTAGAACTCTGTCCGCAGTGAGGAAGGCTCAGAACTCCTTGTGTCTAGTCTGGCCCCTATGAAATCTAAGAGCTGCGTGGGTGCCAGGTTGGACTTGTTTGTATTTATTGTGATGCCCAGAAATGGAGCAAGATGGAGAAAGGAGTCTCGCCAAGAGAAGTAGATGCCTTGTTGAGCCAGTCGTCCAGGTAGGGAAAGACCTGCACCCCTGAAGCCTCAGGTGGGCCGCTACCACTGCTAGTACTTTGGTAAACACCCTGGGGGCTGTGGTGAGACCAAAGGGAAGGACCCGAACTGGTAGTGACTGGCTCCCAGCGAAGCGGAGAAACCTCCTGGAGCGCCTGTCCATCAGGATGTGGTGATCTATCGAGCACATCCAGTGATCTTCTCCCAGAAGGGGAGAATAGATTGCAGAGTGACCATTTTTTGTTTGGGGACTGCCAGATTCAAGAGAGAGGTCTAGGATTGGTCTTAGTTCCCCGTTTTGGCACTAAAAGAATCTGGAGTAGAACCCTGATCCGATCTGGTCTGGGGAACGGGCTGGATGGCTCTTTTCTTTAGCAGATGGCCAATTTCTGCTGGGAGGGACTTCATCTTTGGAAGGTGAAGGAAAGGGATGCGATATCCCCTGGATATGATTTGGAGAAGTCAGCGGTCCGATGTTATGGACTCCCATGCCGCTAGGTGCCCAGAATCCCCGACTGCCTCCAGAGTAAAGCAGTCGGGCAACCCTCAGGGTTGCTGGCTGTTCAGAGAAAGGTTCCCTGGACCCGGTTTCTGGGAGCCCCTCTGCCTCTAGGGCGGCATCCTCCCTGTCCTCCTCTGCCACGGCTGGGACCATCTTCTTCTGACCCTTTTGGTTCCTAGAGTAGGGCCTCTGGGGTGCAGAGAAGCGATTCGACGGCAGACAGCTTCTTCTTCTTCCCGTCCTCGCTCTGGGTCAACGTCTCGAACGGTCTTGCCAAACAGAGCAGAACCATGAAGGGCTCAGAAAAATCGCAGTGGGGAGCCAGGCCGTGACCAGGCCTGTCCCGCAGCTCAGCATGGGAGAGTAGCCGCATAGAAGTATTTGTGACTGACCTAAGAGTGGCCATTTTGGTGGAGTGCAGAACTCTGTCCTCCTCCGAAATGGACTCATTAATAAGGTCTCGCTGCATCCAATAACATGTGCCAAATAGTTCAGCGAAGGTCGCGAACTGAACATCCGCTTCAAGCGGTCCATCATCCGAGACTCCTTGCTCGGTGGGTGGACTGAGGACTCTCCTGAGCCAGTTCCCTCTTGGCCGCCATCAACATGGCATCTACAGGAGGCCCCTTACTCCAATGGGTCCTGTCGGAGGCGGACTAAGGATCCTATCAGGTCTTTTGGGAATTGGCTCCACGGTGTCCGGTTCCTTCCACTGGTGGTAATAAGGTCCACCAGGGACACCCAAGAGGTAGAATGCCTCCAAGAACACGGACTCGAGGAAGACTTGGGGCAGACCACCCCCAATACGAGCATTTCCATGATGTCTCCGGAGACATCCTCGGGGTGACCGTGGGAGCCTTCCCTTCCTCCAAGTCCGTGTCTTCAGTGAGAGACTCGGGAGTCAATGTGCCTCCTTTTGCAGGGCCTCCTCTGGGGGCTGTCAGAGGAGTCCTCAGCAGCAATTTGCTCCATGGGAGCAACTTGGGGCACAGAAACGGGCTGTCCCAGGGCGGATGGTGGAAGCCTGGCCCAGTGCAGAGAGACCCTCAACAGAGCCCTCTCCACTACATCAAGGATCCGACAATGATCCGAAGAGTGGATCACAGACGGCACCGGCGAGCACTGATCCCCGGATCCGGATCCAGGCTCCGAGATCGAGGCAGGGTCGGATCCGGTACCAAGTACTATCGGCTCCGACCTCCCCGGCTCGAGCTGCTCGGCTCCAGTTGCTCGAACCCGGATAGTGTTGAGCTCCCCGGGGAGGCAAGAGCACTCCCATCTGCATCTGGGCCTGGATGAACCTTCTCATCATCCGGTCCAGATCCGCATCCGAAGGCTATGGGTGGATCTCGGCAGGCTACCGAGGTAGGCCTGGAATGCCTCCTCGATAGCCTCGCTCCTCCTCAGGACCCGGTGAGAAGCACACAGGAGACCGAAACAGAGGTCTCGCCCGCTAGATGCATCCTCTCTCTCCAGAAGCGGGAGTTTGAGTCCCGGAGCAGGAGGGTGCCACAGGGAACAACTGCAGCCGCAGGGAGCATGGGAGGTCGGAGCCGAGTCCGGCGGTAAAGACCCGCCAAGACCAGCTTGGACCTCCGCCCTCAGTGCCCTGGGGTTGAACCCTGCACAAATGGAACAACCAGATGTGAGGTGTTCAACCCCAAGACGTGTGGCCATCAGGTGAGAGCTTATGGCCACACTTGAAAATATAGACTTAGGCTGTTCAGCCATAATCTATAAAACCCAAAGTTACAGAAAAGTAAACAACCAAAGAAAGCACACAGGCCTCACACACACTCGTCCAGCGAGGGAGGGAATAAAAATTATTACTGAAACTTAAAATAAACTTAAAACAGTCGAAACCTACTACTTTCACAAAAATGTTAAAGAAACAAAAATTCTCTGATTTTATACAAAAAATAGTCTACTTAGCTGAGAGCTACATCCACATCCAGGCAAACAAGATCTGAGGTCATGAGGGTAGAGCAGGGCATTATGGGTGAGGGAGGAGCTGAGAGCTTGGATCCATAGCTGAAAACCATGGATCCGATCCATAACCCACAGGTTGCAGACAAATGAATATCCTACTTCAGATCTTTAGTTTTCAAAATTCTTCCACATTGTGAGGAAACTAGCTGAAAGCTGATAAGGGGCCTAATGGAAGGCAAGAATGGAAAGTTCCCACACAATGAGGGGGCAGCCAACCAGAGAAGAAAGTCAGGCAAAGCAACTATGATGGTGTTCCTGCCCATGCCAGCTTCTAAAAATGTTAGAAGCAATGGTGTTGCAAGTTGAGGTCCTAAAACCCAACTTCTGGGGAGTAACATGGATGCCCATTACTAAGAGGCAGTACTATTCTTTCCTCTTTACATGAGGATTCTCCAACCAACATGCTAATGAGGGTTACCAAGCCAAGGTCCATTTATTGCAAGCTTCTGCCAGAATGTGGTTAAACCAACACTCAACACCAGTACCCACACCCTCCCAGGACAGACTAGATGCATCTGTCTTGCATCACTCGAACCCTCCCAAGTTGCTGAGATTCAAAATCAGGCCATCCAAGTCTCAGTCAGGACTTTATCCTTGTATGCTACACAGAATGGCAAGCTTTTAGACAGATTCTAAATGACATCTGTCCCAATCATTAACCTTGCTGAACCTTGCTTTCATATGTTTTGCAAACCCTGAAAGAACTACATTTAGTCTCCAGGTCATAGCAGTTAAGCAAAAACAGACATTCTGAATGTTTCTAAAAATACCCACAAACATTTGGCACTTATGAACATTCTATAATACTCAATAAGTGCTTTACAGTTTTAAAAGAATTGTGGGAGAAAAGCATTACACTGTACCAAGTCTTGAGCAATTAATCAGCCCAAAATCCTCAGTTTCTTAGCAAAAGAAGCAAATTCTTGATCACATAATTCAAACAAACCTTCCAAAACAGATTCATTTACAGTACACAGATACAGAAAAATCATCAACTCAGGAAGACCATAACAAAATAAGCAACCTAGCTTCTTGAGACATTTCAGTGGTACATGAGAGCAAGAAGCCACGGGGAAGAGAGCAAGCGGCAGAGCAAGAGGCAGAAGAGGCAAGAGCGGCAGAAGGAGCAAGAAGGCGAGGAAGAGAGCAAGAGCGACGGGGAGAGAAGGCAGAGAGAGCAAGAGCGGCAGAGGAGAGAGCGGCAGGGGAGAGAAGAGAGCAGGAGCAAGAGCAGAGGAGAGAGCAAGAGGCGGCAGAGGAGAGAGCAAGCGACGGGGAGAGAGCAAGCGGCAGAGGAGAGCAAAGCGGCGGGAGAGAGAGCAAGAATTGAGGAGAGAGCAGAGCGACGGGAGAGGAGAGCAAGAGCGACGGGGAAGAAGAGCAGGGGAGAGAGAGCGGCAGAGGGAGAGCAAGAGCGACGGGGAAAACAAGAGCGGCAGAGACAAGCGGCAGAGAGAGAGCAAGAGAAGGGAGGAGAGAAACAGCGAGGGGAGAGAGCAAGAAGCGGAGAGAGCAAGAAGCGACAGAGGAGAAGAGCAAGAGCGACGGGGAGAACAAGCGGGGGAGAGAAACAAGAGCGACGGGGAGAGAAGCGGCAGAGAAGAGCAGAGAGCAAGAAGCGGCAGAGAAACAGAAGCGGGAGAGAGCAAGCGGGAGAAGCAAGAGCGGCACGGAGAGCAAGAAGCGGCAGAGGAAGAGAGCAAGAGAGCAGAGAGAGAAACAAAAGAGAGAGCAAGAGCCAGGAGAGAGCAAGAGCGGGGGAGAGAGCAAGAAGCGGCAGAGAGCAAGAGCGGGAAGAAGCAAGAGACGGGGAAGAGAGCAAGAGCGGCAGGGGAGGACGTGGAGAGAGAGCAAGAGCGACGGGGGGAGAGAATGACGTGGGGGAGGACAAGACAGCAAAAAATCCCACTCATGCCATTAGGAAAGCAAGGATCAAGTAGCATACCAGATGCCATAAGGCACTAGAAAGAATAAACTAAAACGCTACCTCACCTCTTCTAACTGGGGTAGTTTAAGGGAAGCCTTAATCCTGCAGCAATACTTCTCAAGATAGCCTTGGGGCAAAATTCATCTTGTCAGCTCCAGGTCTTAGCAACACAGCAAAATGTGCGCACCTTTGAGCTTCCCAGTTTAATGCATACTAAGATAAGTTAAAACATCCACATGTAAAACGAGTACCAATGTGGAATGAAAGCTCTCGCAATATTTGAATTTACAAGAGCAAATACTAGCATGTTAATATCTAAAACTACTACACTGAAGTGAAACTTATGCACTTAAGTGTAATCATTCCCTAAAAATCCTTACATTGGGTACTGGGCTCAGCAAGGAACAAATCACCAACTGCAGTTCTAAATCAGTGAACGCCTCCTCCACACACCACCTATTGTTAGAGACCTCTACCACATATCCAGACTCCAGGGACAGATTCTGGTTGAGAATTTCAAGCCAAAGGGAAATCTGTCTCGTTGGGACGCAAGTCTGTCCTTAATACCCTGAAATATTCTGAGGGCCACATCAGAACTTACCTGATGGCAAATTAAGAATAAAAAAGTCATCTTAAAAGACCTGAGCTAACACAAGTGAAAAGCTCCTTTTATTACATGCCAAGTAGCAGCTAGTGGAAGAAAAAAACTCTTAACTTATCCCTCTATGCCACTGGAGAGTTTTGTATGATTTGAGAAGTACATCCTTCCTACACCCCAACAGATCTAGGTTCAATTAACAAGGCCACTCTGACACTTCCCCAATAGGCGTCATGGTCCAAAGGGAGTTCTCTTTGGATGTAACCAACTAACATGGGGATGGGAAGGGGAAAGCAAGTAGGGCATGTAATACAAAAGCCAGTTAAGCCCCCAGGATGCCTTGGAGATGCACAACCAGCCAAGTAACACTGAATGAAGTAAAGGTACTGGAGAAAGTCTGTGGTTATAAGAATGGCTGGCAGTCCCAGCATGGACATGGAACAGTGCAGGCTGATAATGAAGTCTGGAGGGAACCAAAAATATATGAACAAAGTCTCAAGCAAGTAAAGATTTGTGTAAAATCTTACCATAAACAGATGTCCTCTTCCATGTTGCAGTATTCTTACTTGTAGGGATCCTCCACCTCAGGCGACCCAAACCTCCTAATCCTATGCCAAAGCTTAAGCTTAGTTACTGTCAGGTGTGGGAAGTCACACCCAGGACCATAAACCGTGGGCCATAAATGTAACATCCACATGCACAGACCTCAGAAGTGACTGTCCAGTTGGACAACAGTTTAAATGAAAACAGGAAGGACACATCTGGAGAGGGAAAGGCCATAAAGTGAGGGTAGGAGGGAATACTGCAACACAGCTTATGGTAACATTTTACACAACTTAACTACGTCCTTCTATTCACATGTTGCAGTATTCTCACTTGCAAGAGAGTACCACAGCTCTAGCAGGACAAAGGGTGGAGGAAGTGGTAGCAGTCTCCAGGAAACAATGGAAGATGGTTCTTGCAAATCCTGCCCCGTCTCTGGAGATTATGTCCAATTTATAATGCTTGGTGAATGTATGTACAGAGGACCACGTGGTTGCCTCTAGGCTAGTGGCCAGATCTTTGAGAAAAACCCCTGAAGAGGCTATTGCTCTAGTAGAGTGTGCGCTTAAACAGTGTGGGGTAACTACTGAGTAAAGAATAACAGAAGGTAATAGTTTTGCATATCCAGGAGGATATGGTCTGTTTGGATACAGATTTCCCCAGGGCCTGGAGGAGAAACTGTACAAAGCTAATTGGACTTTCTAATGGCTTTGGTCTTATCCAGATAAAAAGTACAGTTGTGTACACTTACCATAAATGTAGATGTTAGAGAGTGTATTCACTGTTGCAGTCATTACATTTGGGTAATCCTGCTGGCAGGTTGCCCTCAGCCAGCCTGAATTCCTAAGTCTTGGGTCCTGTGTCAGCTGCTGTCGCCCCTTCCCTGACGTCAGGTCAGGGGTATAAAAGAAGCAGTTGACACCATTTTCTTTAGTTTTTCTTGCCCCAAATGTCAGGTGCCCCCCAAAAGGGTAGCCAAAATTTATATATGTATAATTACATCCACCAAAATAAAATTTACCTTCATCTACAAGCAAATACACCACATGGATTGTATAAACCAGAGAAGGAAAGAAGGTCCATCAAAAGAGAAGGGGGATGGTGGGTGGGTAACCTGGACTGCAACAGTGAATACACTAACATCTACATTTATGCTAAGTGTACACAACTGCACTATGTTCTTAGTGTTTCACTGTTGCAATAATTACATTTATGTAGAGTCCCCACAGCTGGGGCTAGAGCTAAACAGCATTAGGAGCAGCTATGAGGCCCTGCAAAACTGCAGTGGCAAAGCCTGCCCTGGATTTAGAGTAGAATGGCAGATGATAGTGTTTTGTAAAGGTGTGCACTGAACTCCAAGTAGCAGCCTCCAAAACGTCCTTGGTAGGTACTCTCCTGAGAAAAGCTGCTGAAGTGGATGCAGCACTGGTTGAGTGTGGCCTAATGCCCTAAAGTACTGGCTTGACATGGTGTATATAGCAGAAACGAATGCAGTGGCCTATCCACTTTGAAATAGTCTGCTTTGAGATGACCTTTCCTTGTGATCCTGCAGCATATGTCACTAGTAATTGCTCTTTCTGAAAACTTTGGTTCAGTCCAAGTAGAATCTAAGCTGTGTACGTCCAAGGAATGCAGAATTCTCTTCCCCTTGTTCTGTGGATTTGGATAAAAGGTTGACAGGTGAATAGTTTGGTTGAGAGCCACACTGGACACCACTTTATGCATAAATGTTGGGTTTGTCCTACGAGAGACCCTGTCTGGATAAAAAATAAGGTTCCACAGTCCTGAGTGCCTGTAGCTCAAACTCGTCTTGCAGAACTTATTGCTAGGAGCAGAGCTGTTTTCCAAGATAAAAACGTTATATCAGTAGCAGCTGGCTCGAAAGGAGGCAGGGTGAGTTTTTCCAATACACAGATGAGGTCCCATTCAGGCATTGGTGATCTCCTTGGAGTATTTAAATTTTTGGCTCCTCTGATGTGCTGCTTTAGTAAGGGATGAGAAAAGATTGGTGGCTCTACATTGTAATGAGCCGAAATGGCAGAGGCATGAATTTCAATAGATGAAAAAGATAGGCCTTTGCTCAGCATCTCAGTTAAATATTGCAAAATCTGAGGAATATTTGTTACAGCTGTATCAGTTCCTTGTGCCTGGTTCCAAGCACAGAATCTCTTCCATTTTCCAGCGCAAGATTTTCTAGTACTAAACCTTCTGGCTTCCAAAATGACATCCATCACAGCTTTACTGAGAGGTGTGTTTTGTACGACTACATTATTCGCCATGCTGCTAGGTTTAAAGTTCTGAGTTGGCTGTGCAGGATCAGACTGCTTTGCTGGGACAGTAGAGGAGGTATTTGAGGTAAGGTCCAAGCTGGGCATTGAGACAAGCTCCTTAGTACTGGATACCAGTACTGGCGGGGCCAGTCTGGAGCAATCAGTATCATGTTTGGCTTCTCCTATCTGACCTTTAGGAGTACCTTGGGGAGGAGAGGCAGAGGAGGAAATGCATATACTGATTGGGTGTCCACTTTCCATGCTTGTCTATGATAAATCCTTGTGCAGAATCTTTTTAGATGCGAGTTGAGAGAGGAGGCAAATCTATGTCCGGGCATCACCATTTCTTTGCTATCATGCTGAAAACTTGTGGATCCAGGTGCCACTCGAGGGGATCCATGAGGTTTCTGCTTAGTTCGTCTGCAAGAGTATTTTTCCTTCCTGGCAGGAATTGTGCCTGCAGATGTACTTGGTAAATCAATGCGGTGTCCCACAAAGTCATGGCTAGTTTGCAAAGGGGGTAAGAACGTGTGCCCCCCTGCTTGTTTATATACCACATGACCGTGGTGTTCTATCAGTAGTTGTCCTGGACGAAGTAGGTCCTTGAAGGCTGTCAAGGCATTTGGAACTGCTAGCATCTCTTTTTGATTGATATGTAGATGCATTTGGTTTGAGGTCCATTTACCCTGAATGCATCTTCCTGCCATGTGGGCTCTCCCCCACCCCAGCCATAATCTGATGCATCTGTTAGTGTCTGCCTGGCTGGGGGTAATGTGAATTGCTGTCCCTCGTTTTGGTGACAAGCCTTTGCCCACCATCGAAATTCCTGTTGCAGGCAGGGAATGAGAGTAATCAGTTTCCAGGCTGTGGCAATATTGAGTCCAAACACTTTTTAGGTACCATTGAAGTTTCCTCATATGCAGTCTTGCATATGGAATCAGTAGGATGCAGGATGCCATGAAGCCCAAAGCCTGCAGACTTTTTCTTGCAGATAACTGGGCCTTTGTTGCCAACATTTTGAAATAGGTAGTCAGTTGCCTTTGTCTAGCGTGAGATAAGTCATCTGGGCAGTTGGATTTAAGCTTGCACCCAGGAGTATTATCGAGAGGGTACTAGTTTTGATTTCTTTTCATTAACTGTGTACCCTAGGCATGTTAGAAGTCTTTTCACAAACGTCAGGTGCTGTAGAAGAATGTCCTTGTTCCCTGCTTGAATTAGACAGTCGTCCAAGTAAGGATATATTTTTACTCCTCTGTCTGCAAAATGCAATTACTGGTGCCAGGCACTTTGTAAAGACCCTGGGCGCAGTACACGAGCCAAAGGGCAGTGCAGAGAATTGGTAAAGCATTGAGCCAGCCTTGAATCTGCGGTATCTTCTGCATATTTGATTGGGACATGCAGGTATGCCTCTTTTAGGTCTAAAGTCACAAGCCAAGCGTTCTTGCCCAGCATGGGCAGAAGCTGCTGCAAAGTCAACATCTTGAAATTTGGTATATCCAGGAATGTGTTCAAAATAGAGAGGTCCAGTATTGGCCTCCAGGCCTTGTCCTTTATGGGTACCAAGAACAGTCGAGTAAAATCCTTGTCCCTGCTCTTGCTCTGGTACTTGTTGAATGGCCCCCATGTCCATGAGGGATGAGACTTTTTTGTGCCTCTGCCCACTGATGTTTTGGCAGATCTGGCCAGCAGTTTGCCTTTGGCAGGGTATGAAAATGGAACTTGTAGCGGCCTTGTGACAATATTTAGGACCCACTTGTCCTGGATTATAATGTGCCAATTTTGAGAAAAAAGTGCCAATTTTCCCCCTAAGTGTGCTGCCAGGAGATAAGTGCTTGGTGCAGGCAGGGAGAAGTCATTGGGACTGTTTCCTGTATGGTTGTGATTTGTCTTCTCCAACTTTGGAGTTAGAAGCCCCCCATTGCATTGGGTGGTATGAACCTTGCGCCTGGGATCTGCCTCTAGGGCGTCTAGATCTGTCCCTCTGAGTTCCGACAAAGGAAAGGACCAATTCTTTGTTGGCCAGTGTCTACTAAACCTAGGTGGCTGTACTTGTAAAAAATCTTTAACCGTTTGCATAGATTTAACTTTGCCCTCCATTTTCTTTAACACCTCTACTGCCTTAACACCAAAGTATCATGCTATAAAGGTGCATCTAATAATTTAACTAACATGATCAGGCAGCTTTTGTTCCTTTAACAAAGCATGCCTCCTAATTACAGAACCTGTGACTGCGGCCCTGCAGGAGGCCTCTAAAGAAACAAAACCACATTGCAAAGTATGCTTTCCAACTTGTTCAGCTGCATGCAATAAATCCTGCATTTCCTTGTTTTCTGCACAGAGTTTAACATTTTCTGTTTAAGCAATGCCATGACATGTTGCTGATATCGGAGCATATGAAACTGACAGTTTAAGGCCCTTAAAGCCAAGGAAGCAGATGTGTAAAACTTTTTCCCCCTTTAACCAGTGCCCTAGAACCTCTGTCAGAGGGGGTAGGGTTTTTTGCAGTGAAAGCCTCAACTCCTTTGGGACCCTGAGAAATCGTTTGAGTCTGCAGCAGGGTTTTTAAAAGGAATTTATGAGAGTCAGGAACCCTGTAATATCGGTCAGGCTTAACAGGAGCTGAAGGTAAGGAGTCAGGGGTAAGACTAGACTCTGAAAACACATCTACAATGTCCAACACAGGTAGGATGGCTAGTGGCTTGCGTTGAGGTAGTAAAAGGAAATCCCTGAGCCTCTTTAGACTCTGAAACTTGGCTCTCCCAGTGGAAATGCTCCCTCTTGAAATAAAAGTTTCCCCAAAAGAATAGTCCTCTGGAGAAGCTGAAGGTATAGATTCTTCAGCATCAGAATCTGCATAGGGAGGGGAAGAGAATATTCCTGATTAGAAGAGGAATCTGAAGAAATGGAAACCTGATCTGAAGATTTATAGTCAGTCTCTTGCCTAGGCCTCTTTGGAGGGGGATGGGAACCCCTGATCAAGGTAATAGTCTTCGGCTATTTTGAGCATCTGTTTTTTGGGCATAGAGGCCTGACCACATGGCTCTGGAGTTTCTTTGCTTTGGAAGGTGCATTAGTATTTGCCTTTGAGGCTAAAGTTCGTTTGATGTAAAAATGTTTAGGTCTGAATACACTCAGAAGCTGGTGCCTGCTCAGCAGCTTCGGACCCATCTGAAGGGATAATAGCCGAGGCTCCAATACCTTGAGTTTCCAGCGTCATATCAGACTCCACGTGGGAGTTGGTAGCAGCCTGCGACTCTAAAGTAGCGGGCGTCAAGGGCTGCAAAAGCACCTCACTGAAAACCGGCGACTGGCTTAGGAGAAGCTTCATCGGTTTTGGGCCTCTGTTGTCTTTCCTTTTCTTTGCGTTTTTTGTGAACACTTAGTGAGTTGGTTAAATCTAGCACA
The DNA here is from genome assembly GCF_019279795.1 of Protopterus annectens. Classification (NCBI taxonomy): domain Eukaryota; kingdom Metazoa; phylum Chordata; order Ceratodontiformes; family Protopteridae; genus Protopterus; species Protopterus annectens. The sequence goes on along the minus strand of NC_056734.1, from coordinate 513,807,429 downwards.
AAACTGACAACCAGAAACGTGATCAGGGCCTAGACAAGGAATACAGTAAGAATGAAAATCCTTATGAGGTACTTGCTTCCCACAAGAAATACAATTACTAACTTTTTCTGACATTGGTCTGGAGAAAAAAAAAAAAGTTTCCCCAACGGGATACTTAGCTTTATTGAAGACTTTGGATCTAAAACTCTAACACTAACATCTCAGGAGTCGGCCTGCCGGCACTTGCGAACTGCTTCGGGCACCGCGCGGTAAAAAAGACTAAAGAAAATGGAGTCCAGCTGCTTCTTTTATACCCCTGACGACCTGATGCCAGGGAAGGGGCAACAGCAGCCGACGCAGGACCCACGACTTTGGAATTCAGGCCGGCTGAGGGCAACCTGCTAGCAGGATTACCCAAATGTAATGACTGCAACAGTGAAACAAGAACATCTTCAGTTGCCTGTGAAAATCAAATGAATGGAGTACTCTCACTGTCATTCTGTGGTGAAGGGAAAAAGGTGGGTAAATGGACAGATTTGTTAAGGGGACAGTTCATTGACAAAGTACAGTTTTGTACCTACCATAAATGTAGATGTCCGATAGATATGCAACTGCAGTCATAACATATGGGTTGTCCTGCCTCAGGCAGCCCTTGGTCGGCCGGATTCCAAAGTCTGGGTCCGACGTCAGCTGATGTCGCATTTCTCTCCGACGTCAGAGCGGCTGGAGTACATAAGCATCAGCCGACACCATTTTCTTCAGTGTTTCTTGCCCCAGATGCCAGGTGCCCTCCAAGGAAGGCTGAAATCAAATTGGAAGACAAAAACAGGATTCCAGACAAATAAATGAGCAATAAACAGATACACCATAACAGATATCCCCAGCTAAGAAACAGGGATAGGAGTGGACCCTAGGCATAGAGGGGTATGGAGGAAGGGAAAATCCGACTGCAGTTGCATATCTATCGGACATCTACATTTATGGAAGGTACAAAACTGTACTATGTCCTTCAAGAATGCAACTGCAGTCATAACATACGAGTAGAATACCATAGCTTAGCTGGGGGAGGAGGAATGCTCTAGGAAAAAGATGGTGTGGCAATCAAACCCTGCAGGACTGCCGAAGCAAAGCCTGCTCTGGATCTGGAGTATAGAGGGAGATTGTAGTGTTTGGAGAATGTATGCACGGAGCTCCATGTAGCAGCTTCTAGAATGTCCTTAGTAGGCACCCCTCTTAAGAATGCTGTAGAGGTGGCTGTAGCTCTGGTGGAATGTGGTCTGACATTGGCTGGAACAGTCTTTCCATGAAAGGAATAACAGAATATGATGCAATGTCCAATCCATTTTGAAATAGTCTGTTTTGAAATTCCTTTTCCTTGGACTGCAGGCGTGTAAGCTACAAAAAGTTGGTCAGACTTTCTACTGGTCTTGGTTCTGTCCAGGTAGTATCGAAGTTGTCTGTGAATGTCCAAGGTATGCAACAGTCTTTCCCCCTTATTCTCAGGATTGGGGAAGAAAGCAGGCAGATGAATAGCTTGATTTAAAGAAACTCTAGATACCACCTTTGGCATAAAAGTAGGGTTGGTCCTTAATGAAACCCTGTCTCTGTGGAAAATTATGAACTGCGGTATTGCCATTAGGGCCTGTAGTTCCGAAACCCTTCTTGCTGAGGAAATTGCCAACAGGAAAGCTGTCTTCCATGAGAGAAATTGCAAGTCAACTGAAGCTGCTGGCTCAAATGGAGGTAGAGTCAGTTTTTCTAGGACAAAATTGAGGTCCCAGGCTGGCACTGGAGCCTTTCTTGGTGGCTTAATGTTCTTGATTCCCCTGAGGAATTGCCTTAGCAAAGGATGTGAAAAGACAGGCGGATCAGTGTTATATCTAGCTGAAATAGCTGATGCATGTATCTTTATGGAAGAATATGAGAGACCATTCTTTAGCATATCTGCCAAATATTCCAGGATGAGTGGGATGTTCAATAATGATGCATCATGTCCCTTGCTGGTATTCCAAATGCTGAATCTCTTCCATTTTGCTAAGTAAACCTTTCTGGTGGATGGTCTGCGAGCCTCTGTTAGTATCCGCTGAACTTCCTTGGAGAGAGATAGGTTGAGGTTATTCATGGGATCTCCCAGGCTGTTAGCTGCAGTGTCTGAAGGTTTGGATGCACTGTTTTGAAGTTGTGTTGAGTCAAAAGTAGAGGCCATTGGGGAAGGGCCCACTTCTTGGTGTGACATATGCTCCGTAGTAGTGGATACCAGTGTTGTCTTGGCCAGTCCGGAGCTATTAGGATCCCCTTGGGTCTCTCTGCTTTGATCTTTAGTAATACTGAGGTCAACAGTGGCAGAGGTGGGAATGCATAGATTTTTAGGGAGTTCCAGTTGAATGAGAGAGCATCTATTTTCCAAGCTTGTGGATGGTATGTCCTTGAGCAGAATTTCTGTAGATGATGGTTGAGGTGAGAGGCAAATAGGTCTACTTCTGGCCTGCCCCATGTCGAAGTGAGCTGTGTGAAGATCTTCGATGTAACCTCCACTCGTGTGGATCTGTGAAATTCCTGCTTAGGCTGTCCGCCAGCACACTGTCTTTGCCTGGAACAAACTGGGATTGTAACTGAATGTTTAGGCTCAGTGATTTTTCCCAAAGATGCATTGTCAGTCTGCAAAGGGGGTAAGAATGGGTGCCCCCTTGCTTGTTTATATACCACATCAGTGGTGTTGTCGGTCCGTATCAGTAAATAGCCTTGCTGAAGTTGGTGTTGAAAGGCCTCGATGGCATGCATTACTGCCAGCATTTCCTTTTGGTTTATGTGCAGATGTGTTTCCTTTGGAGACCATTGTCCTTGTATACACCTGCCTTCCATGTGCGTCCCCCCATCCAAGGTCTGAGGCGTCTGTGGTCATGGTCTGTGTTATCTGTGGTTTTTTGAAGGACATACCTGTGTTTGCCTGGCTTACCGAGGCCCACCATAGGAATTCCTTTTGTAGGCATGGAATGAGCGGTATGGTTGTCTCTAAGTTGTTGCTGTGTTGAGACCATAGGCTTTTTAGGTACAATTGAACCTTTCTCATGTGTAGTCTTGCTAATGGAACCAGGAGAATGCAGGATGCCATGTAACCCAGGGCCTGTAGGAATCTCCTTGCAGTCATCTGGGTAAGTTGTGCCAAACCTTTGAAATAATGAGTTAACTTCTCTTGCTTGTCTTCTGTTAGGTAAGCCATTTGAGAGGCTATGTCTAATTTGGCTCCTAAGATTTGCTGGGATGGCTGAAGTCTTGACTTTTGGAAGTTGACTGTGTATCCCAGAGCTTGAAGTAATCGTATGACATAGTCCAAGTTTTTGGTCATCAATTTGTCGTCCGCTTGTATGAGGCAGTCGTCCAGGTACGGGTAAATTTGGATCCCCTGGAGCCTGCAATGAGCAATTACTGAAGCCAGGCATTTTGTGAATACTCTGGGCGCAGTAGATAAGCCAAATGGCAATGCTGAGAATTGATAATGCTCTGGCCCTGCAAGAAATCTGAGGTATCTTCTGCAGCTGTGTCTGATAGGGACATGCAGGTATGCCTCCTTGAGGTCCAGAGTAATCAGCCAAGACCCCTTGCCCAGCATGGGAAGGAGTTGCTGTAGAGTCAGCATTTTGAACTTTGGTACTATGAGAAAGGTGTTTAATGCGGACAAATCCAGTACTGGTCTCCATTGAGATTCTTTTCTTGAAACAAGGAACAGTCTTGAGTAAAACCCCTGGCCTTGTTCTTGTTGTGGAACTCTTTCTATTGCTTTCATCCGAGTCAGCAGAGAGATGTGCTTGATAGCCTCTGCCCTCTGGTTTTGTGGTAGGTTTGGCATGCCTTGTTTTCTTGGTAAGGTATGAAAATGGAACCTGTAACCTCGGTCTATAATGTCCAAAATCCATTTGTCCTTTGTCAGTCTGTGCCAATTGTCTGCAAACAGAGAATTTCCCACCCAAGGGAGCTTCTATTTGTTCCCTGGTAGGCGGAAGTAGAGGAAAGTAATTGAGATTGTGGCTGTGGGGCAGGTGAAACCCGTGTCACTTCTTTGGTTTGCTGGCTGCCATTGTCGTCCCCTGTAAGGAACTCTGTATTGTCCTCTTCCTCAGCCACGTCTGTTTTTACCCCTTTGAAATTTTTCAGGATTAGGAAAGGACCAGTTTTTTGAAGGCCAATTCCTACTGAATCTGGGGGGTTGAACCTGGAGGAAATCTTTCACCGTCTGAACTGATTTTGCTTTTTCCTCGATGGACTTTAACACATCCTTAGCATTAGCACCAAAAAGCTTGTTCTTTTCCAAAGGTGCATCCAGAAGTTTTGCCTTTACATGATCTGGTAGAGGTTGATCTTTTAACCATGCATGTCTACGAATGACTGCCCCTGCCATAGCTGCCCTACATGAAGCTTCCAGTGCATCATATCCACACTGCAGGAAGTGATTGCTTACTTGCTGAGAGTTATGTACAGCTTCCTGCAAAGACTTCCTGTCTAAAGGATCAGGAGAGGCCAATGTTTTCTGTAAATCTTCTAAAAGGAAATCCTGATATTGTAACATATGAAAAAGGCAATTCAAAGCTCTCAGATAAAGTAGTGGAGGTGTAAACCTTTTTACCCCATCTCTCTAATGACCTAGCTTCCCTGTTGGAGGGCAAAGGATTTTTAGAGGTGGAAGCTGAAACACCTTTATGTCCCTGAGAAATAGTTTCCAAATCAGCAGTATGGGCCCTGAATAAATGGGAATGTGTTTCTGGGACCCTGTAATACCTGTCTGGCTTGGCTGGAGCAGGAGGAAGAGAGTCAGGGGAAACACTAGAGTCAGAATATACATCATCCAAAACATCAAGCACAGGAGGAATAGCTAAGGGCCTGTGCTGGGGCTTTTTAAGGAAAGTTCGAAGGCGCTTTCTGGAATCAGAATATTCCTGGCCTTGCCACTTGAAATGTTCCCTCATGGTATGCAGAACTTCCCCAAAAGAAATATCCTCAGGAGGGGAGGCAGAGGGGATGGAATCCTCTGCTCCAAGTCCTCATAGGTCTGGAAGAGCTCTTCCTGGCCAGAGTGGACAGAGTCCTCAGAATCTTCATCTGAAGGAATAGGGTCAGAGGGTTCAACCCGGGGCCTTTTATCAGGAGGAGGCTGGGATCCTCTCAGGATGGGCCTGTGAACCTCTAATCATAGAAATTAAGTCAACAGCCATAGTCATAATTTGTGTCTCTGGAGTAGGCTGAGGCAAGGCTTTAGCAGAAAGATGCTTGGTCTTGCTGGCTGCCTTAGCCCTAGTGTAGGCCTTAATAGACATGGCCATAGGAGGCCTGGCAGCTCCATGTGCAGGAGTGACCTTATCTACAGCAATGGTCTCGGGCATTTCCTCGGTTTCGGTATCCGGAGGAAAATCAATAACTGGCGGAGTGATATCCGGAATCGGAGTAGTCGGTAATGTGGTGCCTTCGGTTCGGAGCGGTGGAATAACAGTCTCAGGAGGAACCGAAGCACTCGCGGTAGATTTTGGCGTGGAGTCTGTGGTAGACGCGGGCCGAGGATGTCTGTCCTGGTCTTTTCGTTTCTTGCGAGTTTGCGATGTCGGAAGCTCCGACTGCATTGTATAGGCAAATTTTTCACCGAAAAAATCTTCAGCGAACTCCGCCCGGCACCTGAGAGTGCGCTTGTTGAAGCGAGCACAGGCTACACAGGCCGAGACGTCGTGGTCTGGGCCAAGGCAAGGTAGACAGTAAGAGTGGAAATCCTTATGAGGTATTTGTTTACCACAAGAAAGACAATTGTTAACTTTTTCAGTAATTTCTGACATCGGCTGAGGCAAGAAAAGGTCCCCAACGGGGTACTTAGCTTTTTTGATGACTTCGGAATCGAAGAATACAGGAGCTGACTGACCGGCACTTGCGAACTGCTTCTGCTTCGGGCACCGCGCAGCAAGAAAGACTGAAGAAAATGGCGTTGGCTGATGCTTATGTACTCCAGCCGCTCTGACGGAGAGAAATGCGGCATCAGCTGACGTCCGACCCAGACTTTGGAATCCGGCCGACCGAGGGCTGCCTGAGGCAGGACAACCCATATGTTATGACTGCAGTTGCATGGGCATGGAGGGATTGGCACGCAGAGTTACCCTGCCTTTGTGGAAATGTAGGTTGGAGTGGTAATGAGTGCTTGCAGCTCAGACTCTCCTAGTTCAAGTAAGGGCTACTAAAAAACACTGTCTTCCAGGTACACATCGTTAAAGAGGCAAAAGCTGCCTATTCGAAGGGGGCAGTGGGAAGTTTCTCCAGTACAAAGTTAAATCCATGGAGGAAGGACAGGTTCTTGGTGGTCTGATATGGACAATACCCTTAAGGAAAAAGTACCTCCAATCTCCATAATAGGGGTGGATCAATAGGTAAGCAGGCTGAAATGGTTGACATATGAACTTTCACAGAGTAAGAAAGTTCTGATTTTAGGAGTTCACACAGGCTAGGACTAGAGGAACATCCACTTGGAAGGGGTCTAGTTGCTTTTGAAGACACCAACTGGAGAACCTTTGCCATTCCGATACATAGACCTCCTGATACAGTGGGTTTCCTGGCCTCTGCAGGCTAGATAGCATTGTCACAATAGAAGCACCTGAAAGGGATCAGAAGTTTATCACCCACAGGGTAAGGCTGAGGGTTTTCAGAAGAGGATGAATGAGGGACCCCTTCTGTTGTGTGAGCAGGTCCACCTTGTGAAACAATTTGGTGATTGCCCTTGGCAAGAGACGGGAGGAACCAATGCTGCCTTGACCAATAGGCGGTCACCAGCAAGAATTTTGGTCTGGCCTCCTGACTTTTCAGCAGGACCTTCTGAATGAGCAGGAAGGGGGGAGGCATAAAGAACAGCCCCTTCCAAGAAACTGTAAAGTCATTCACTTTCCACATTCGAGGGTAGGGGAGTCTGGAGCAGAATCGCTGTAGTTGTCTGTTCTGAGGAGAGCTAAACAGATCTGTGGGGTGCCCCATGGGTGGACAATATCCAAGAAAACATCTGTGCAACATCCATTCGTGATGTTGAGAGAATGATCTGTTGAGGGCATCTGCTCGATTGTCCTGAGATTAGAAATAGACCACCTGCAGTGTGACATTGTACTGCATGGTCAACCCCCATACCTGTATTGCTAGCCTGCAAAGTAAGATGTTCTCCCCCTTGCTTGTTGATGTACCACATCAGTGGTGTTGTCTGAAGATTTGAAGGGGACCTGGTTGTATCAGAGGGATAAATATCTTTAGAACTAGAGCTGTCATTTCTCTCACATTGATAGGTTCTCTGGAGGAAGAGCTCCCACTGAGCCTGTACCTTGATACCTTCAGTGGCCCCCATTCACGTTCTGAGGTATCTGTGTGTATGAATTGCACTGATTGTGGGTTACAGAGGAAGGCCAAGGTTCTGGCTTATTTGTTGGATCCACTACCTAAACTCCTTCAGGCAGGGCAGGAAGGGCACTTTGAAATTCCAGGGGGTGACTGTGCTGGGACCAGACATTTTTTAAAGTACTACTGGAACCTCATGTGCAACCTGGCAAGGGGCAACATACTATGAGTAGATGCCATGAAGCCTAGGAGGAGGAATTACCTGGCAGAGATGTGGTTGATTAGAAGCAAGTCTTGGTAGTAGTTGTTTAGGGAAGAGACCTTGTCTTGAACCTCATCTTGAGGAAGGAAGGCAGGCCTTCGTAAAGTGTCATTCGGCAGCCCAAGAACGTTTGGCCATGGAATGGAGGAAGGGAGGATTTTGTTAGGCTGAGAGTTAACAGCAGACTTGGGAAGGACATAATGAACTGCAGCTGTCTGAGAATACTAACTTTTCTGCATGGAAGAGGTCTCCCAGTTAAGGGTAAATGTGTATGCCTTTTGCTAGTACGCTACTGCTGGGGCAAGACCTTTGTTGCTGTAGATCAACCAAAGTGATATGCTGCCAAAGAGGTAGACAGAGGCAAGAGAAGGTGGTTTAGGCAGTCTCACATTGTTTGGTCCGTCTGGAAAGGGCTGCCGGGGGTGGACTGGGAAAAGGCAGTCCTGAGAGATTAAAGCTTTTCTAGATCCTTTCCTGTGTTTTCAGGAGGAAGAGGAAGGAGCAGGTGGCTCTCCTAACAAAGGTGGGTTTAGCAGGGTAGTTCCTGTAGAATTTTGTAACTGGTGGTTATCAATAAATGTTTGGGGTCCTGAAGTTCCTTGCTTCTGAATAGTTTTGCAGACTGCTTGCCAAAGAGAAATTTATTGTCCAGGGGAGCATCCAAGATCTTGTTTTTGAAATCATCAAGAAGGGTTTGTAGTCTGAGCCAGGAGCATCTGTGCAGTACAGGCTGAGGCAGCTGATCTGGCTGAAGCCTCAGCAGCATCATAGCTGCATTTTACAGAATGTCTGGCAGCTTGTGCTGCCAAGGAGAGCTTAGCGGTAACCCGGGGTTTGGTAGGGGAATCAGGCAAGAAGAGTAATGAGGTTGCCAGAGAGACTAGGTCCAGGGCATACTTAGCCATGTGTGCCTGGTAATTAATGGCCCTAAAGACCAGGATGGATTGAAGTATAAATCTTTTTTCCCCAGTCTGTCCACACTACTTCCTCCACCCTTCTGCCATCAGATAGCAATCTGCCTGGACTGCTTACCTAGAGCCACTGCAATGATAGCTGGGTCTGCCATAAGTGGCTTAACAAGGTACTTGTGGTCATCAGGGACTTTGTAGAACCTAACCAGCCTTTTAGGGGCTGGAGGCTGGGATTCAGGGGTCTTAAGGTTGAAGGAAAAGCATCCAGGCAAACTGGAGACAGACCAAACTCCATTTGTAAAAGCTCAAAATATCTCTTGCACCTCAGTCATTTGACTAGCATCCCACTTTAAGTACTCCATTTTGGAGAAGGTTTCCCCATAAAGTAACATCCTCAGGTGGATAATCTCCTTTCAGGAAGTCTATCTAGAGAACAGTACTCCATGGGAGATGCCAGCTGAGAAGTGCGAATGGGATTCATCGGAGGAGGAATCTTCTCCAGGGTGTGAGCTGGGGGGGTGGGGGTGGAAGTGGCAGAGGCTGGCCTATGGCCAAGGGTAGACAGGGCTGGGGTATGACAAGCAGTGGGCCTGAGGGCCCTAAAGGCCTGAAACAAGGACTGGGAGAAAAAAAAGTCTGCCAATCTGGCTCGTCTTCTGTTGTGGTAGACAGATGTTTAGTTCTCTTCAGAGGGGTTGCCTTTGAAGTTGTGTAGAATCAGGCATCAGGCCTGTGGCAGAGGAGTCCTGGTCTGAAACTGTCGGCAGCCATCCAGTCAAGCACAGTTTCCCCTTGACAATGGCGGAGGCAGACGTTGCAGTAAACTCTGCAGACATGCCAACTGGAGATTCTAGGGCAGCCACTGACAAGGTACCTGAAGTTGCCATTTTTTCCGAATGTTCTTCATCCCTTAGACCAACAGCTGGCAGAATGTCCAGAGTTGCAGCAACAAAAGGCCTCAAAACCACGGAATTGGCAGCTCCACCTTGACGGGCAGTGGAGCCTCCATACCTAGGCCCAAACGCCAGAGTTGTTGGTTTTCCACAATTTAAGGGCTTCTAGATGACTGCGTTGGGTTTTGGGGACAAATATTACAGGTCTTGTAGTCATGGGATTGGCCTAAGCAGAAGAGACAAAGCTCATGGGAATCCTTGTGCGTAACCAGAAAATACAGTTGTGTACCTATAATAAATGTAGATGTTAGAGTGTATTCATTGCTGCAGTCATTACACACTTGGGTTATCCTGCTAGCAGGCTACCCACAGTCTGCTGAATTCCAAAGTCCTGGTCCAGCGTCTGTTGTCGCCGCCTCTTCCCTGACATCAGTGCACCAGGGGTATAAACGATGCAGCAGACACCATTTTCTTCAGTTTTTCTTGCCCCAGATGTCAGATGCCCCCAAAAGGGTAGGCTAAAAATTCTGCTCATAAAAAAGCAAGCACTGAAACATTACCTTCATCTACAAGCAAATACAACACATAGGTTGTATAGAATAGAGAAGCACAGATAAGTCCCAGCAATGAAAGGGGGATGGAGGGAGGGTAACCTGGACTGCAACAGTGAATACACTAACATCTACATTTATGGTAGGTACACCACTGTACTAGGTTAGTGTTTCACTGTTGCAGTCATTACACACTTGGGTTGAATCCCAAAGATGAGGTTGGGTGGCTGGTCCTAGATAGAATTAGGAGTGGCTATGAGGCCCTGCAGAACTGCAGTGGCAAAGCCTGCTCTGGATTTAGAGTAAAGAGGTAAGTGGTAGTGCTTTGTAAAAGTGTGCACTGAAGTCCAAGTTGCAGCCTCCAAAATGTCCTTGGTTGGTACTCCTCTGAGGAAGGCTGCTGAAGTGGCTGCTGCTCTGGTTGAATGTGGCCTAATGCCCTTGGGCACTGATTTGCCATGTTGTGAATAGCAGAAACAAATGCAGTGGCCTACCCATTCTGAAATAGTCTGCTTTGAAATAGCTTTTCTTTGTGATCCTGCAGCATATGCCACTAAGACTTGCTCACGATCCTGCAGCATATGCCACTAAGAGTTGCTCAGTCTTTCTGAAGGCTTTAGTTTTGTCCAAGTACAAGCGTAGCTGTCTGTGTATGTCCAAAGAATGCACAAGTCTCTCCCCCTTATTCTGTGGGTTTGGATAAAAGGTAGGCAAATTAATGGTTTGGTTAAGAGCCATACTAGACACTACCTTAGGCATAAATGTTGGGTTTGTCCTTGGAGAAACCCTGTCCGGATGGAAAATAAAAGGTTCCACAGCCGTTAGTGCATGTAACTCAGACTCTTCTTGCTGAGGTTATTGCTAGGAGCACAGCTGCTTTCCATGATAAATATTTTATCTCAGCTGTATTGGCGGGCTCAAAAGGAGGCAGTGTGAGCTTTTACAAAACAAAATTGAGGTCCCATGCAGGTGTTGGGGCTCTCCTTGGAGATCTTATGTTTTTGGCCCCTCTGAGGTACTGCCTTAGCAGTGGATGAGAAAAAGTAGGTAGATCCGTATTGTAATGAGCTGAAATGGCAGAGGCATGGATCTTAATTGATGAGAAGGATAGGCCTTAGTCTAGCATCGCAGTTAGGTATTGTAAAATCTGAGGAATATTTGGTACAAGAGTGTCCATTCCTTGTGCCTGGTTCCAAGCACAGAACCTCTTCCATTTTTATGTACAAGATTTTCTGGTGCTGGGCCTCCTGGCCTCCCAAAATAACACCCATAACTGCTTTAGAAAGAGGTGTGTTCTGAATGGTTACATCATCAGTCATGCAGCCAGATTTAGGGTTCTGAATTGGCTGTGTAGGATCTGACTGCTTTGTTGGGTCAGCAAATGAGGAATTTGGGGTAATGTCCAGGCTGGGCCTTGAGACTAGCTCTTTTGGATTGGGTACCAGTGCTGGCGTGGCCAGTCTGGGGAAATCAGTATCATTTTTGGCTTCTCTTGTCTGACCTTTAGGAGTACCTTGGGGAGGAGACAGTGGAGGAAAGGCATATACTGTAAGGGTTTGGCAGTTGTGAGGTGAGACAAATAGCTCTGGGCATCCCCATTTCCTTATGCTGAAGATTTGTGGATCTAGTTTCCACTCATGAGTATCCTTAAGATTTCTGCTTAGTTTGCCAGAATATTTGTCTTTACTGGCAGGAATTGTGCTTGCAGGTGTACTTGATAAGTCAATGCTGTGTTCCACAAAGTCATGGCTTGTCTGCAGAGGGGGTAGGAATGTGTGCCTCCTGCTTATGGACCACATGACTATAGTTATTGTCAGTCTTTGCCAGCAGTTGTCCTGGATGAAGCAGATCCTTGAAGGCTGTCAGGGCATTCTGAACAGCTAGCATCTCTTTTTGATTGATATAAAGATTCATTTGGCTTGCTGGCCATGCTCCCTGAATACATTTTCCTGCCATGTGGGCCCCCCAGGCATAATCTGATGCATCTGTTAGTGTCTGCTGGGCCGCGGGTAGAGTGAATGGCTGTTCCTCGCTGTGGTGACAGGCCTGTGCCCACCATCGAAACTCCAGCTGCAGGCAGGGAATGAGGGTAGTTAATGTTTCCAGGCTGTGGCAATGTTGAGTCCAAACACTTTGTAGATACCATTGTAGTTTCCTCATATGCAGTCTTGCATATGGAATTAGTAGAATTCAGGATGCCATGAAGCCCAAAGCCTGCAGAATTTTTCTTGCAGGTAACTGGGTCTTTGTTGCCAACATTTCGAAGTAAGAAGTCAGTTGCCTTTGTCTGGCGTGAGATAAGCCATCTGGGCAGTTTATTTAAGCTTGCACCCAGAAATATAAATAGAGAGGGTACTAGTTTTCATTTTTCGTTTACTGTGTACCCTATGCAAATTAGTAATCTTTTTACTAACGCCAGATGCCTTTGTTCTCTGCTTTAACAAGGCAATCGTTCAAGTAAGGGTACATTTGAATTCCCCTTTGTCTGCAGAAAGCAATTACTGGTGCCAGGCATTTTGTGAAGACCCTGGGCGCAGTAGATAAGCCAAAGGGCAGTGCAGAGAATTGGTAGTGCACTGAGCCGCTATGAAGCTGAGGTATCGTCTGCAAGATTGTCTGAATGGGATATGCAGGTATGCCTCTTTCAGGTCCAAAGTTACAAGCCAAGCCTTCTTGCCCAGCACGGGCAGAAGCTACTGCAGAGTCAACATTTTGAATTTTGGAATGCCCAGAAAAGTGTTTAAAATAGACAGGTCCAGTATTGGTATCCAGGCTTTGTCCTTTCTGGGTACCAGGAATAATCTTGAGTAAAATACTTGTCCCTGCTCTTGCTATGGTACTCGCTGAAGGGCTCATGTCCATGAGGGATGTAACTTGCTTTTATGCCTCTGCCCATTGATTTTGTGGCAGGTCTGGCATACCTTTTGCCTTTGGCAGGGTGTGAAAGTGGAACCTGTAGCCCTGGGACACTACATTCAAGACCCATTTGTCCTGGGTGATTATATGCAAATTTTGTGAAAAAAGTGCTAGTTTCCCCAACTAAGGGGGCTGCCAAAAGATAAGTGCTTGGTATTGGCAGAGGAAAGTCATTGGGACTTCTTTCTATATGGCTGCGATTTGTCTTTGCTTTTGGAGGTAGAAGCACCCCATTGTTTAGGCCTGTATGAGCCTTGGGGCTGGGATCTGCCTCTGTGGCCTGTCTGACACTGGAAAGGACCAATTCTTTGAAGGTCAGTTCCTGCTAAATTTGAGAGGTTGTACCTGTAAGAAATCCTTCACTGTCTGCATAGGTTTTGCTTTATCCTCCATTTTCTTCAACACCTCTTCTGCCTTAACACCAAACAACGTATCATGCTGTAAAGGAGCATCCAATAATTTTGCTTTAACATGATCAGGCAGATTTTGTTCCTTTAACCAAGCATGCCTCCTAATGACAGTACCCATAACAGCGGCCCTGCAAGAGGCCTCCAGTGAATCAAATCCACATTGCAAAGTATGCTTTCCCACTTGTTCAGCTGCATGCAATAAATCCTGCATTTCCTTGTTATCTGGACATTCAGAATTTGTCAACATTCTGTTTTAGCAGTGACATTAAATATTGCTGATATTTAAGCATATGAAACTGACAATTTAAATCCCTTACAGCCAAGGCAGCAGACGTGTAAACTTTTTTCCCCTCATCTGTCCAGTGCCCTAGAATCCCTATCAGAGGGGACAGGGTTTTTTTTTTTTTTCTACAGTGGAAGCCTTGACCCCTCTGGGACCCTGAGATACAGTTTCTGGGTCAGCAGCAGGGTTTTTATATACAAATTCATGGGAATCTGGAACCATGTAGTATTTTGTCTGGCTCAACCAGTGCAGGGGGTAAGGAGTCAGGAGACAGGCTGGACTCTGAAAATACATCTACTATGTCTAGAACAGGTGGAACAGCAGGACGTCTGTGCTGAGGTAGTAAAAGAAAGTCTAACCTTTTCTTGGATTCTAAGAAATCTTGGCTCTCCCAGTGAAAGTGCTCCCTCATGGTATGAAGGGTTTCACCAAAAGAAAACTCCTCAGGAGGGGAGGCTGAAGGAATAGACTCTTCAGCATCCGAATCCTCATAGGGAGGAAGGAAGTATCCCTGTTCAGAAGAGTAGTCAAGAGGAAATGGAAACATGATCGGAAGATTCATATTCTGTCTCTTGCCTAGGCCTCTTAGGATGGGGATGGGAACCCCTGATCAAAGTAATTAGGTCTTCGGCTATTTTAAGCATCTGTTTTTTAGGCATGGAAGTCTGTGCAGGAGAATACTGTACTTGTTTTTGTCTTCAGAGCTACTTTAGTCTTTGCCTTTGTAGCTGAGGCTGGCTTTACATACAACTGTGTAGGTCTGAAAACACCCGCAGAAGCCGATGCCTGCCCAACGGCTCTGGACCCACCTGAGGGAATAGTTTCCGAGTGTCCAATACCTTGAGTATCCAGAGGCCAAGTCAGCAACACGTGGGAGTCAGAAGCGGCCTGTGGCTCTGTGGTAGCAGGCATCAGGGATTGCCAAAGCGCCTCACTGAAAACTGGCGACTGGCCCAGCGGAGGCCTAGTCGGTTTTGGACCTCGGATGCCTGTCCTTTTCCTTGTGCTTTTTATAAACTCCGGTCTGCTGTTCTGACGGCATTATATAATTAAATCTTCGGCCAAAGTAGTGAAAGGCAAAATTGTACCGACGCTTTAGTGCGTTGGTTAAATCTAGCACAAAAACAGCTAGCAATGTCGTGGTCAAGGTCTAGGCAAGGAATACAGTAAGAATGGAAATACTTATGGAGGTATTTGCTTCCCACAAGAAATACAATTGTTAACTTTTTCTGACATCGGTCTGGAGCAAGAAAAAAGTTTCCCCACCGGGGTACTTGGCTTTAATGAAGACTTCTGAGATTTTCAAAACGGAATTTCAGATCCGGAGTAGACCGGCACTTAACTGCTTTTGCTTCGGGCACCACACGGCAAGAAAGACTAAAGAAAATGGCGTCTGCTGCATCTTTTATACCCATAGCGCACTGACATCAGGGAAGAGGCGACCGCAACAGACGCTGGACCAGGACTTTAGAATTCAGGCCGACTGTATACCTACCATAAATGTAGATATCAGAGCGCATTCACTGTTGCAGTCTAGGTTACCCATCCACCATCCCCCTTTTTTCATTGCTGGGACTTCTGTACTTCTCAACTCTATACAACCTATGTGGTGCATTTGCTTGTAGATGAAGGAAATGTTTATAGTAATATTGGCATAATTTTACCTTTCCACCCTTCCTGTCTGGGGGCACCTGACATCTTGGGCAAGAAAAACTGAAGAAAATTGAGTCTGTTGCAACTTTTATACCCCTGGCGCATTGACGTCAGGGAAGAGGCGACAGCAACTGACGCCGGACCAAGACTTTGGAACTCAGGCCGACTGCGGGTCGCCTGCCAGCAGGATAACCCAAGTCTGACTGCAACAGTGAAACACGATCAAATACAATTGCTTATCCATTTGGAAATGGTTTGCTTTGAAATAGTCTTTCCCTCTGCCCCTGCAGCAAATGCCACCAGCAGTTCAGATTTTGAGATTTAGTCCTGTTTAGGTAAAAT
The DNA here is from genome assembly GCF_019279795.1 of Protopterus annectens. Classification (NCBI taxonomy): domain Eukaryota; kingdom Metazoa; phylum Chordata; order Ceratodontiformes; family Protopteridae; genus Protopterus; species Protopterus annectens. The sequence goes on along the minus strand of NC_056734.1, from coordinate 513,791,885 downwards.
CTAAGTTGTCTGTGTACATCCAATGAATGCAGAATCCGGTCCCCTTGTTCTGTGGATTGGGAAAGAAAGTTGGCATTGAACGGTCTGATTAAGAGCCACACTGGATACCACCTTAGGCATGAAGGATGGATTGGTCCTAAGAGATACCCTGCCCACATGAAAAATGATGAAAGGCTTCACTGCCATAAGAGCCTGTAATTCGGAAATCCTTCTAGCTAAAGTGATTGTTAAAAGGAAAGCTGTTTTCCAGGAGAGAAATTTTATGTCTGCAGTAGCAGCTGGCTCGAAAGGCGGGAGAGAGAGTTTCTCAAATACAAAATTAAGGTCCCAGGCGGGGGTTGGAGCTCTCCTGGGTGGTCTTAAGTTTTTGGCCCCTCTGATGTACTGCTTTAGCAGAGGATGAGAGAAGAGGGGAGGTTCTGTGTTGTAATGAGCTGAAATGGCTGACGCATGGATTTTTATGGAAGAGGAAAGACCCTTGTGAAGCACCTCAGTTAAGTATTGCAAAATCTGTGGAATATTGGGCACTGCTGTGCTTATCCCTGGAGATTGATTCCAGGTTCCAGGCACAGAATCCCTATTTGTCAGCATAAGATTTTCTAGTACTAGATCTTCTCATCTCCACAATGAGATCCATCACAGGGACGCTAAGGGTGAATTTAGGGGGATTAGCCACACTGCAAGATGCAAAGTTTGGAGCAGAGTGTGCAGAATTTAGTTCTGCTGAAACAGTAAGGTGTTTGAGGCAAGTGCCATGGTGGAAGGTGAGACACTGTGCAGGAGTGGGAACCAGTGTTGGCGAGGCCAGTCTGGAGCAATCAAAACCATTTTTGGTTTGTCCTGTTTGACTTGGTAGAACTTTGGAGAGCAGAGGCAGAGGGGGAAGGCATTGACTGATAGATTTTTTTCCAGCTGAAGGACAGATCATCCACTTTCCAGTCTTTTTGTGACTAGTTCCTGTGCAAAATTTGTCCAACTGATAGTTCTGGGGTGAGGCAAAAAGATCTATATCTGGCCTCCCCCATTTGTGTGTCATTTTGAAAATCTGTGGTTCCAGTTTCCATTCGTGTGGGTCCACGAGATTTCATCTGCCAGAGTATTCAGCTTTCTTGGCAGGAATTGAGCTTGTACTTGTACCAGATAGGTCAATGCCATGTTCCACAATGCCATGGCTAGTCTGCAAAGGTGGTAGGAGTGACCCCACCCCTGCTTATGTACCACTTAACCATGGTGTTTGTCCATTAATTGTCCTGGATGAAGGTAGTCCTTGAAGGCTGTCAGTGCATTCTGTACAGCTAGCATTTATTTTTGATTGACATGAAGGTGCATTTGATTTGGGCTCCATTTGCCCTGAACGCACTTACGTGCCCCCCAAGCATAGTCTGATGCATCTGTATTTAGGGTTTGGGGGCAGGGGGTGGTATGAATGGCAATCCCTTGTTTATGTGGCAAGCATCTGCCCACCATAGAAACTAGTTGCAGGCAAGGTATGATCCGAATCATTGTTTCCAGGCTGCGACAATGCTGACTCCATAGATTTTTGAAATACCACAGAAGTTTCCTCACATGCATTCTTGCATATGGAATTAGAAGAGAGCAGGAGGCCATGAACCCAAAGGCTTGCAGTATTTGCCTTGCAGAAAGCAGGGTTTTTGTGGCCACCTGTTTTGAAGCAAGTCACCAAATAAATTTGCTTCTCTGGCGTAAGGAAAGCCATCTGGGCAGTTTTGTTCAAGCTTGCACCCAGGAATGTAATTTTTTGAGAGGGTACCAGTTGTGATTTATTTTCGTTTATAGTGTACCCTAGACAAGTTAGAACCCTTTTTACAAACGCAAGATGTTTTAGAAGAATGTCCTTGTTTTCTGCCTGAATTAGACAATCGTCCAGGTATGGATATATTTGAATATTTCTTTGCCTGCAAAATGCAATTACTGGAGCCAGGCACTTTGTAAAGATCCTGGGCACAGTAGATAAGCCAAAGGGCAGTGCAGAGAACTGGAAATGCAAGAAGCCTGCTTTGAAGCAGGGGTATCTTCGGCAAGATTCCCTGATTGGGATATGCAGGTAAGCCTTTTAAATCTAGAGTTGCCAACCAGGCATCTTTGCTTAGCATAGGAAGTAACTGAAGAGTCAGCATCTTGAATTTCAGGATGTCCAGAAAGGTGTTTAGATAAGTCCAGAATTACAGGCCAAAATTTGTCTTTTCTGGGTACCAGGTAAAGTCTTTAATAGAAACCTTGTCCCTTTTGCTCTTCTGGTACTAGATGAATAGCCCCCATGCTCATGAAGGAAAGTACTTGTTTCTGGGCCTCTGCCCACAGATTTGTGGGCAGGTCTGGCCAGTTTGGAACTGGCATATTGTGGAAATGAAATCTGTATCCCTGGGATACTATATTTAAAACCCATTTCTCCTGGGTTACAAGTTGCCAGTTTTTTGCATGAAGAGCATGTTTCCCCCCAAAGGGGTGGCTAAAAGGTTAAGTGCTTCATAAGTGTAAAGGGAAGTCATTGAGACTGCTTACCATAGGGAGGTGTCTTGTTTCCAGATTTGGAAGAGGAGGCACCCCATTGTTTTGTTCTGAAAGTCCCTTGGGACTGAAACCTGGTGCCTTTGGAATGTCTGGGTTTGACTTGAGTGGCTTCTGAAGGAACAGGAAAGGAACAGTTCTTAGTAGGCCAGTGTCTACTAAATCTTGGAGGTTGTACTTCAAGAAATCTTTCACAGTATAGATTTAGCTTCATCTTCCATGTTTTTTTTAGAACTTCAGCTTTATTACCAAAGAGACTGTCCTGTTGTAAAGGAGCATCTAACAATTTTGCTTCAACATGATCAGGCAGATTTTACTCTGAGCCAAGCATGCCTTCTTAGCACAGACCCAGTTAGAGCAGCCCTGCAAGAGGCCTCCAAAGAATCAAAACCACATTGCAAAGTATGTTTTCCAACTTGATCAGCTGAATGCAATAAATCCTGTAAATCTTTATTTACCACACAATCAGAAATCAGCATTTTCTGTTTAAGCAGTCCCATGATATGCTGCTGATATTTTAGCATATGGAATTGACAAATTAAAACCCTGATTGCCAGGGCTGCAGAAGTGTAACCCTTCTTAGCCCATCTATCCAGCTCCCTGGAATCTATCGAAAGGGGTAGGATTTTTAGCAGCAGAAGCCTTAATGCCCTTGGGACCCTGAGAAATTGTTTCAGGATCTACAACAGGATTGTAGAAAAGGAATTTGAGAGAGTCAGGAACCCTGTAGTATCTGTCTGGCTTAAAAGGAGCCGGAGGGAGAGAATCAGGAGACATACTAGATTCTGAAAAATCAACAATGTCGAGAACAGGAGGTATAGCCAAAGGCCTGTGTTGAGGAAGAAGAAAATCCCCAAGTCTTTTTAGATTCAGAAAAATCCTGACTTTCCCAGAGGAAATGTTCCCGTAAGGTATGCAGAGTTTCCCCAAAAGACAAATCCTCAGGGGAGAAGCAGAAGGAATGGAATCTTCTGCATCAGAGTCCTCATAAGTAGGTACAGAATTCCTGTTCATTAGAAGAGTTAGAAAAAAAGAATCCTGTTCAGAAGATTAACATCTTGCCTAGGCCTCTTAGAAGTGGGGATTGGCTACAACTAATCAGAGTAATTAAATCAGCCATTTTGATAATTTAGGCATGGGGCATGCACATGTGGCCCAGGTGTCAGTTTAAGCATAGGTCGAGATTTTGGCCTTAGTTTTGAAGATGGCATCTGTCTAGTATACAAATCTGTAGGCCTGAAAACACCCTCAAAAGCCTGTGCCTGCATAGCGGCTCCAGACCCATCCAAGGTACAAACATAGTACAGCCGTGTATTTACCATAAATGTAGATGTTGGAGTGTATTCACTGTTGCAGTCATTACACTTGGGTTATCCTGCTGGCAGGTGACCCGCAGTCGGCCCGAGTTCCAAAGTCTTGGTCCAGCGTCAGTTGCTGTCTCCTCTTCCCCATTAGTGCGCCAGGGGTATAAAAGTTGCAACTGACACAATTTTCTTCAGTTTCTTGCCCCAGATGTCAGGTGCCCCCAGATATGAAGGCTGAAAAGATAAAAATATGCCAAACAACCATGCATATAATACTATAAACATTTCCTTCATCTACAAGCAAATACACCGCATAGATTGTATAGAGTTGAGAAGTACAGAATAGTCCCAGCAAAGAGGGGGATGGTGGGTGGGTAACCTGGACAGCAACAGTGAATACACTCGATAATCTACATTTATGGTAGATACAAAACTGTACTATGTTCGTGTTTCACTGTTGCAGTCATTGCACTTGGGTAGAATCCCAAAGCTGAGGTTGGGTGGCTGGGTCTAGATTGGATTAGGCAAGACTAACAAGCCATGCAGAAAGTACAGTTTTGTACCTACCATAAATGTAGATGTTAGAGTGTTGACACTGCTGCAGTCATTACACTTGGGTTATCCTGCCATCAGGCGGTTCCCCAGTCGGCCAGAGTTCCAAAGTCTTGGTCCGGCGTCGGCTGCTGTCACCTCCTCCCTGACGTCAGTGCGACAGGGGTATACAAGATGCAACAGACGCCATTTTATTCAGTTTTTCTTGCCTACCTATTTGGGGGCACATGACATCTGGGGCAATTCAAATTGCTAATAAAACATAAGAAAGGCAAACAAAAACTTTGTTACCAGCAAATACCCCCCCAAAAGTAGTAAAGGGTAGTAAACTTAGGTATGAAATAGCAATGAAGAGGGGATGGGAGGGAGGGTAACCTGGACTGCAGTAGTGTCATACTAACATCTACATTTATGGTAGGTACAAAACTGTACTATGTTAGTGTTACACTGCTGCAGTCATTACACTTGGGTTGAATCCCAAAGCTGAGGAAGGGTGGTTGGTTCTATAATGCATTAGGGATGGCTATAAGGCCCTGCAGCATTGCAGAGGCGAAGCCAGCTCTGGATTTGGAGTACAGAGGCAGATGGTAATGCTTGGTGAAGGTATGCACAGAGCTCCATGTTGCTGCTTCCAAAAAATCCTTGGTAGGTACTCCTCTGAGGTAGGCCGTTGATGTGGCTATTGCCCTTGTGGAGTGAGATCTAAAGCTGGTAGGCACAGGTTTCCCATGGTGCGTACAGCAGAAACTTAAACAATGTCCTATCCATTTGGAAATAGTCTGTTCTGAAATGGCTTTCCCCTGTGCTCCTGCAGCATATGCTACCAATAATTGCTAAGATTTTCTGAAAGCTTTGGTTTTGTCCAAGTAGAAGCGTAACTGCCTGTGAATGTCCAATGAATGCAGCAAATGAATTGTTTGGTTTAGAGAAACACTTGAAACCACCTTAGACATAAAAGTAGGGTTAGTTCTTAAGGACACCCTGTCCTGGTGGAAAATGAGGAAAGGTTCCACTGTCATTAGTGCCTGTAATTCTGAGACTCTTGGTGCTGATGTAAGTGCCAGGAGCAGAGCAGTTTTCCAAGAGATGTATTTTAATTCTGCTGTGCTAGCTGGCTCAAAAGGAGGTCCCAAGTTGGAGCAGGTGCTCTACAGGGCGGTCTTATGTTTTTTGCCCCTCTGAGGTTCTGTTTTAGCAAAGGAATAGAGAAAATTGGTGGATCCGTGTTGTAATGAGCAGAGATGGCAGAGGCATGGATCTTGTTGGATGAAAAGGAGAGGCCTTTGTCCAGCATCTCAGTCCAATATTGTAGAATCTGAGGAATGTTTGGCACAAGAGGGTCAAGGCTGTGAGCCTGGTTCCAGGAACAGAATCTCTTCCATTTATCCGAATAGGCTTTCCTGGTACTAGGCCTTCTAACCTCCAGGATGACATCCATAACAGCTTTATAGAGGCATTGCTTGCTTTGCTAAGGTATCTTCCATGCAGCGAGGTTTAAGGTCCTTAGCTGGCTGTGGAGAATCTGATTGTTGTTCCGAGAGAGTAGATGTGGTGTTTGAGGCAAATTCCAGGGTGGTCCTTGTGCCAAGTTCTTTAAGATTGGGTACCAGTGCTGGCGTGGCCAGTCTGGTGCAATCAGGATCATTTTTGGCCCCTCTTGCCTGGCTTTTATGAGTACCTTTGGAAGAAGAGGCAGTGGTGGGAATGCGTATACTGTTAGTTTTTCCAGCTGAGAGAGCATCCACTTTCCATGCTTGTGGATGGTAACCCCTTGTGCAGAATTTCTGTAGCTGGCAATTCTTTGGTGATACAAACAGGTCTATGTCCGGGTTCAACCATTTCTGTGTTATTCTGAATATTTGTGGATTCAATTCCCATTCGTGTGGATCCAAGATACTTCTGCTTAAGTCGTCTGCCAGTGTGTTTTTCTCTCCTGGCAGGAATTGCGCTTGTAGATGAACTTGATAGCTTGTAGCTGTGTGTTCCAAAAGGTCACTGCTAGTCTGCAGAGAGGGTATGAATGGGTGCCCCCTTCCTTGTTTATGTACCACATGACTGTGGTGTTGTCTGCCTTTAGTAGTTGTCCTGGATGTAGCAGGTCCTTGAAAGCTATAAGGGCATTTTGTACAGTTAGCATCTCTTTTTGGTTGATGTGAAGATGCTTTTGTTCTATAGGCCACTTGCCCTGAATGCATTTTCCTGCCATGTGTGCTCCCCAGGCATAATCCAATGCATCTGTTGTCAGTGTTTGCCTGGGTGTGGGTTGAGTAAAAGGCTATCCCTTGTTGAGGTTACAAGCTTGAGCCCACCATCAAAATTCCTTCTGAAGCCAAGGTATTAGTGGTATAACTGTTTCCAAACTTTGACAGTGTTGACACCATACACTCTTTAGGTACCATTGTAGTTTCCTCATATGCAGTCTGGCATATGGAATTAGTAGTATGCAAGATGCCATGTAGCCCAAGGCCTGCAGAATTTTTCTTGCAGGGAGTCGGGTCTTTGCTGCCATCAATTGAAAGCATTGAGTCAAATGTCCTTGCTTGTCTGGCGTGAGATAAGCCATTTGGGCTGTTCAAGCTGGCACGTAGGAATATTCTCTTGTGAGGGCACTAGTTTTGATTTCTTTTCGTTTACTGTGTACCCCAGGAAATTTAGTAACTTTTACAAACGCCAGATGCTTTAGGAGAATGTCTTTGTGCTCTGCTTGAATTAGGCAGTCGTCCAGGTATGGGTAAATTTGAATTCCTCTGTCTGCAAAATGCAATTACTGGTGCCAGGCACTTTGTGAAGACCCCGGGCACAATAGATAAGTCAAAGGGCAGTGCAGAGAATTGATAATGCATTGGACCAGCTATGAATCTGAGGTATCTTCTGCAGTTTTGCCTGATAGGGACATGCAGGTATGCCTCCTTGAGGTCCAAAGTCACGAGCCAAGCTTGCTTGCCCAGCATGGGAAGAAGCTGCTGTAATGTCAACATTTTGAATTTCGGGACATCCAGTTAAGTGTTTAGAGATGAAAGATCCAGAATAGGCCTCCAGGCCTCGTCTTTTCTGGGCACCAGAAAGTCTCGAGTAAAATCCTTGTCCCTGTGGAGGTACCTTTTGAATAGCTCCCATGGTCAGGAGTGCTGTAATTTGTTTTTGAGCCTCTGTCCACTGATTTGGTGGCAGACTTGGCATTCCTTTTAACCTTGGCAGACTGTGAAAGTGGAACCAGTAACCTTGTGAAATGATATTGAGAACCCATTTGTCTTTGGTGATCATATGCCAATTGTGATAGAAAAGAGCCAATTTTCCTCCCAGTGGGGCTGCCAAGAGGGAAATGTTTGGCAGCTGTAGTGGGAAGTCATTGGGATGGTTTCTTGTAAGGTTGTTGTCAGTCTTCTTTCTGGCCTGGTGCACCCCATTGTCGAGGCCTGTAAGGACCTTGTGGCTGTCCTCTGCCTCTTGGACATCTGTATTTGCCCCTTTGGGGATCTGGAACAAGGACAGATTCTTTGTTGGCCAGTTTCTGCTAAATCTTGGAGGCTGTACCTGTAAGAAATCTTTCACTGTTAGCAGAGATTTTGCCTTATCCTCCATTTTCTTTAGTACCTCTTCTGCCTTAACTCCAAATAGGACATCATGCTGCAAGGGTGCACCCAGTAGTTTTGCTTTAACATGATCTAGCAATGCATGTTCCTTTAACCATGCGTGTCTTCTAATGACAGAGCCTGTAACTGCTGCTCTGCAGGAGGCCTCTAAAGAATCAAAACCACACTGCAAAGTATGTTTTCCCACTTCAGCAGCATGCAATAAATCCTGCATATGTTTTCCCACTTGTTCAGCAGCATGCAATAAATCCTGCATTTCTTTAAAATTAAGATCGGTATCTGAAAGCATTTTTTGTTTCAACTGAGACATCAGAAATTGCTGGCATTTTAACATGTGAAATTGGCAATTCAAAGCCCTCACTGCTAAAGTTGCAGATTTATATACTTTCTTTCCCCATCTGTCTAATACTCTGGAGTCTGTAAGAGGGAAAGTACAGTTGTGTACACCTACCATAAATGTAGATGTTAGAGTGTCTTCACTGTTGCAGTCATAACTGTAGGGTGCTCCTGCCGGCAGGCAGCCCGAGGTCGGCCAGAATCCCAAAGTCTGGGTCCGGCGTCGGCTGTACAAGCTAGTACCCTGACGTCAGTACGCTTTGGTACATAGCCCTCAGCCGACGCCATCTTCTCCGGCCTTTCTTGCCCTAGATGTCAGAAGTCCCCAACAAAACAAAAATGAATCCAACAAGGAAACACAAATACACCACAAAAAAGGAAAAGGGAGAAAAAACAGGGGATAGGAGGGAGGGAACCCCGACTGCAACAGTGAAGGCACTCGAACATCTACATTTATGGTAGGTGTACACAACTGTACTATGTTCTTCGTGTTTCACTGTTGCAGTCATAACTGTAGGGTGGAATCCCAAAGCAGTGTAAAAGGGGAGGAGGCTTTAGATAGAAGAAGGTGAGGCAAGAATACCCTGCAAGACAGCAGAGGCAAAGCCTGCCCTGGTCTTAGAAAACAGGGGGAGATTGTAGTGCTTAGAAAAAGTATGCACAGAACTCCAAGTGGCAGCTTCCAAGATATCCTTGGTAGGGACTCCTCTGAGGAAAGCTGTAGAAGTGGTAGCTGCTCTAGTAGAATGACTTCTAATGGTACCTGGAAACTGTTTCCCATGATGAGTGTAACAAAATCTGATTCCATAAGCAATCCATTTGGAAATAGTTTGTTTAGAAATAGGTTTTCCAAGAGAACTGGAGGCAAAAGAAACAAACAATTGATTAGACTTTCTGAACTGTTTAGTCTTGTCCAGGTAAAATCGTAACTGTGCACATCTAATGAATGCAAAATCCTTTCCCCTTTATTTTGAGGATTTGGAAAGAAAGTAGGAAGGTGAATTGTCTGATTTAAAGCCACTTTCGAAATCACCTTAGGCATGAAAGTAGGATTGGTCCTCAAGGATACCCTGTCCTGATGGAAAATAAGGTATGGTTCCACAGCCATGAGAGCTTGCAACTAAGACCCTTCTGGCAGAGGTCAATGCTAATAAAAGAACAGTCTTCCAAGATAAAAACTTAATATCTGAAGATGCAGCAGGCTCAAAAGGAGGCAAAGTAAGTTTTTCTAAAACATAATTAAGATCCCAGGCAGGGACAGGAGGGGTCCTGGGAGGCAAATTTTAGCCCCTCTCAAGAACTGCTTCACCAAAGGATGAGAAAACAGGAGGATCAGAACTGAAATGCTTGAAATAGCAGAAGCATTAATCTTAATGGAAGAAAAGGAAAGTCCTTTAGATAAAAGTTCCGAAAGGTAAAGCAAAATAGAAGAGAGATCAGGTACCAGAGGATCCGAGCCTCGGTCCTGCATCCAAATACAAAACCTCTTCCATTTAGAGGCATAGGATTTTTCTAGTGCTATGCCGTCTAGCTTCCAGAAGAACATCCAAAACTTGTTTGGGAAGACTAGAGGAAATCAAATTCCTTTGAAGAGCCAAGCTGCCAGGCAAAGGGTCTTGAGATTGGAATGTAGTAACTGACCCTGATGCTGGGACAAAAGCGAAGGGATCAGAGGGAGAATCCAAGGAGGCCCCAAGAACAGGTGCTTTAAAGTTGGATACCAAAACTGTTGAGGCCAATTTGGAGCAATCAAGATGAGGAACTTGGGCTTGTCCTGTTTTATCTTCAGTAATACCCAAGGTAGTAGAGGAAGAGGGAAGGCATATCCTGAAAGGCTTCTCCAGCTGAAGGACAGGGCATCCACTCTCCAAGCTGTTTTGTGGAAGGACCTGGTGCAAAAGCGAGGCAGCTGATTGAGATGGGATGCAAACAGATCTGTGGACATCCCCAAACTGCAGTAATCCTGTTGAATAAGTTGGTGTCTAGCATCCATTCGTGAGGATCTGAAATGTTTCTGCTCAGGCTGTCTGCTAAGAGATTCTGTTTCCCTGGAATGAATTGAGCCTGGAGATGTAGATTAAAATTTAGAGCTGTGTCCCATAAAGCCATAGCTAGTCTGCAAAGGGGGTACGAATGAGAACCCCCCTGCTTGTTGATGTACCACATGACCGTGGTGTTGTCTGTGCGAATTAGCAGAGGCCCTGGTTGCAAAAGGTTCTTGAAGGCTAGAAGGGCATTTTGAACTGCCAACATTTCCTTCAGATTGATGTGCCAGTGAAGATGGTCCTTTGTCCAGGTTCCCTGCTGGCAATTGTCTAGAAAGTGTGCTCCCCAAGCATAATCAGAGGCGTCCGTGGTTAGGATTTGAGTAGGGTGAGGAAGACGAAAAGGCTTTCCTTTGTTTAAAGCGCATACCCTGGACCACCAGAGGAACTCCCTCTGAAGGCAGGGGATCAGAGGAATCAGAATATCCAGATCGTGGTAATGCTGTGACCATACACTTTTAAGATACCATTGAAGCTTTCTCATATGAAGCCCTTGCGTTTGGAATCAACAGAATGCAGGAAGCCATGTAGCCCAGAGCCTGCAGGAATTTCCTTGCAGTGAGCTGAGATAGAGTTGCTAAGGTGCTGAAAGTAGAAGCCAGCTGAGTTTGTTTTTCTGGAGTGAGGAAGGCCCTTTGTAAGGTTGTATTTAAGAGGGCTCCCAAGAATACCATTTGTTGAGAAGGGATCAAATGTGACTTTTTTGTGTTCACTGAGAATCCCAGTAGGAGGAGAAGACGTTGAACAAAGTCCAGATGTTGAAGCAGAAGATCT